>NW_020867507.1:0-43559 GCF_003369695.1 Bos indicus x Bos taurus | reverse complement strand
TGCAAAAGTGAGCCCAATCTATGGAGCTGGTACTGGAGACTTTTTCCTACTGATTCAGTTTCTTTCCCTAGTGAAAAATATTGCTGTTGAAAAACCCAACAAAATATACTTGAATCTGAAGTGGCATCCATTCATTATTTATTTTTATAACACTGTGTAGTTTCAGAGTGCTTCAATTTGATCATTCTGACACTGATTAGCTTTCTGGAGGATTAGTTTGATTCATTCTCTCCTGTCCTGGTTTTGTCTGTACTGTTGGCTTCATTCCTCTAGGGGATCCTAGAGGCAAAGAGAAGTGGGGACATTCCAAAGAAATATGTTCACCAAGCTGAGAAGCTCTGGTAAACTTTCAGTGGAAAAATTTCTGAAGATATAGGTTAAAGATATGAGAGAAAGAGCGGGTTTCTGCTTTTGTTGGTTGTTTCTGAGGTTGGCACCTGTATAACTCTCTCATATAACTAAGTTAAAGCCCCTGCCTGTGGCATCATTCATTAGCAATGCCATCAGGAAGGCCATTACCTAGTAGCCTATGTTAGTTCTACTTAGCTGAATCTTCTCCAACTCTTTTTTTTTCTCAGTAAATTCTATAAAAGAGCTTCCAGGAGTACAAAACTATGAAGTGGTTTATCCCAAAAGACTTCATCCACGACATAAAAGAGAGGTCAAGGATCCAGGTCAACAGGTACAACTTTTTATTTAATAAAGAATTTTAATATATATGCGCACACACATATATGGGCTTCCCTGGTGTTTCAGAGGTAAAGAATCCACCTGCCAATGCAGGAGACTCTGGTTCTAGCCCTGGGTTGGGAAGATCCCTGGAGGAGGAAATGCACCCCACTCTAGTATTTTTGCCTGGCAAATTCCATGGACAGAAGAGCTTGGTGGCTTTAGTCCATGGGTTGCAAACAGTCAGATATGGATATACATACTTCCCTGGTTGCTCAGAGGGTAAAGCATCTACTTGCAATGCAGGATACCCAGGTTCAATCTCTGGGTCAGGAAGACCCCCTTTAGAAGGAAATGGCAACCCACTCCAGTTCTCTTGCCTGGAAAATCCCATGGACGCAGAAACCTGGTAGACTACAGTCCATGGGGTCACAAAGAGTCGGACACGACTGAATGACTTCACTTTCACGTTCATATATACATATAAATATATTTCATATATAAGTATACACATTTTTTGTAGATAGACATATACACATTTGTGTATGTTTTTGACCAATATTATTTTTATTAATCTTCATGATAACCCAACATCCTATTATTAGCTTTATTTTGATGCTAAAATTCTGACAGTTGAAACAAACTATCCAAGGTCACATAGAGAGCAAACTTTAATTACTTATGGCAATTAATAATTCATTCTGTTACTTTTAAAGAATTTTATACAGTATTTTTATCTCCATCTATCTATCATCATCTTTAGATATATGGTGATGGTGGTTTAGTCAGTAAGTCGTGTCCAACTCTTGCGACCCCATGGATCCCTGCCAGGCTCCACATACAAACAAAACTAAAATTGAACACTAAAATTGAAGTAAAAAAATAAAATATTGTGGGTGAATGCATGCATAGATGTGTAAGCAAATTAGGATTAATTACTGTAATTAAACACAAAATTTACCCTGCTTTTTTCAAAAGAAGTGGTTATTAAAGTTCGTAGAATTCTTACCACTTGACAAAACACACATTCTCAGTCAAAAGACGGAAGCTGAAACATGATGATTCACTCCACGGCAACTTTCTAATTACCTAAACCTGCAATTCTTTTGCTGAGAGCCAGGAAAATACAAATATATGAGATGGAAATAACTTTTACATCTACCTACTGTAAGATGAAACTCACTGAAGACTTCCTTGGTGGCTCAGATGGTAAAGAATCTGTCTACAATGCGGGAGAGCCAGGTTCGATCCCTGGGTCGGGAGATCCCCTGGAGAAGGATATGGCAATCCACTCCAGTACTATTGCCTGGAAAATCCCATGGACAGGCTACAGTCCATGGGGTCGCAAAGAGTCGGACACGACTGAGCAACTTCACTCACTCACTCACTCACTCTCTGTAAGATGAAACTCACTGGAAGTTCATATTCCCCAACTGGACAAAGTTCCTCACAGTTATTCTTTCTGACACAAACACATGTATAACAACTAAAGTCAGAGAAGACTCTCTTTCCCAAAATAATAGTCTCTCAACAAAATGTTTCTGCTAAATTTATATAGGACCCATATGTATCGGCTTCTGTGTCAATATTACTTTCTTCAAAAGCTCTCTGGCAGTATCTTAAAAATGCCAGCTACCTTTCTTACTGAGTATTTTGAGGTGGAAACCAAGTTCTTGGAAATGATCTTGGTGATTTCTGTATTGAAACTTTTGGTCTTCCTTGTGCAAATAATTAATTAGCAATTACTTGAAACATTGAGAATTTCTAATGCCTGACCTAGGGGACCTACATAGATCTCAATCTGAATTGATCACTTCTCAAGGCAATCTGCCTGCAGTGCAGGAGACACAGGAGATGTGGGCTTAATCCCCGTGTCAAAAAAATCCCCTGGAGGAGGAGATGGCAACCCAATTACAGTATTCTTGCCAGGAAAGTATCACAGAGAGAGGGGCCTCATGGGCTACGGTCTGTGGCTTTGCAAAGAGTCAGATCAACTGAGCTCACTTAAGGCAAGATAGAGGACTCTTGTACTTATACAACTGTGCCCCCTGCTGGACCAGAGCAGTAAGGCACAAGCATTACCTGTCAGGTGTGCCAAGAACATGGCCCCATCTCTCTGACTTCATCACACTTGTCCAAGTCACTTAAGATTTGAGCTGGAATGAAGTAATCCTTTGAAAACTTTTCTGGAGGAGGCACTAATAGCCAAGGTAGAATTTGAAAGATTTTATTCATGATTGTATTCTTGATTGTATGTTACATACATGGCATAAAGAGGCGTGAATAAGCTTTTGTGGGATAAGTGAGCAAATAAAAAAGTAAACAAATAGATGAATGAATGAGTATAAGTGGAATACATTTCCTATATACCTGCATAGATGCATATTCAGCAAATACTTAGTCAAGGTCCCTGATGTTGAAACTTACATTCTAAAGTTGATCACTATTCTTCCTAGAATTCTGCCTTCAGATCACACACTTCCTTAGAGGCCAAAACCATCTTGCTGTCAGCCTATGACACAAAGTAGAATATCTGGCACCACAATGTGTGCCGTGCTTAGTCACTCAGTCGTGTCTGACTCTTTGTGACCCCATGGCCTTTAGCCTGCCAGGCTCTTCTGTCCATGGGGATTCTTCAGGCAAGGGTACTGGAGTGGGTTGCCATGTCCTCCCCCAGGGGATCTTCCCTACTGGGATTGAACTCAGGTCTCCCGTATTGCAGGTGGATTCTTTACAAACTGAGCCACACGGGGAAGCCCAGCACCACAGTGCCTCCCTATAGTGCAAACAATTTCAGACCTTACCTTAGTCCAACAGGGTTTCTAGAGCTTAGATTACCATATGTTATGATCACAGTTGTGCCATTAGAATTAAGAAACTCCCTGGACTTCTGCGGTTTCCTTGGTGTGATCGCTTGCCATTATCTGGTTCTGCTTCCATCCCAGAAGCATCCAGAACTATGACCTTCCCAATCCACCCAGTAGTCCTTACCCATGGTGTTTCCTAGAGGGAAATTTTATTTATATATCCCTGTGCCCAGCTAATCTTACTCAGTGGGCTCCAAGTCATTTCTTTCTAGTAGAATCTCTCCAAATCAAGGTGCCAATTTCCTCTCCCAACCCCTAATTCAAAGCCTAGATAGATGAGAAATAAGACACACTTCTTACTAGCAGGCATTGTCCTTCACCATGAACTTCTACTTGAGAAGTGCAGCTGTAAGGTTACCCAGTCCTCACTCTACAGTGCTCAGTCACTCAGTCATGTCTGACTTTTTGCGACCCCGTGGTTGGTAGCCCATCAGGCTCCTCTGTCCGTGGGATTTTCCAGGCAAGAAAATGGAGTGGGTGCCATATCCTTCTCTAGGGGATCTTCCTCACCCAGGGATCAAACCCTTGTCTACTGTGTCTTCTGCATTGGCAGGTGATTCTTTACCACTGAACCACCAGGGAAGCCCTCTTTCTCATAGTCTCTGGTTTTCTTCTTTGCTGTTTCCTTTCATCCATACCCTTTATGCTAATATCAGCTAAAACTTCCATTCCACAATTATCTTTTCTGAAATAACCTCCAACTAATATTGGGTTAGCCAAAAAGTTCTTTTGGGTTTATATCAGAAAAACCCAAACAAACATTTTGGTCAACCCAATATTTTAGCTCACTATCCACCACAAACCTTCATGACAGAAAATAGATATTGGGAAGGCTCTTCTGTATGGAAGGTCAAATCTAGTATTCTCCTGATATTTTCATTCTATCTGGCCTTTCTTAAACCTGAACAAAAAGTTGTGACAATAATTCCCCATGACATTTGTTTTCAACCTTCAGGCTTTTTGCAGCTCCTGTTATTCATGAAAATGAACTCAATTACAACATCTTCCCCGCATTTAGACCCACAGTGTAGGATATTTATAGTTCTGGATTTTTAACACCAGATGAGCCTTCAAAAGCTAATCACTTAAAGGAAATTTGGGCTGAAATAACTGACCTTGGAGATGGCAAATCCCTGTACAATATTTTGAATGGATGGCTCTTTCTTTTTGTAAAAAAACTTTTATTTTATTTATTATTATTATTTTGGCTGTGCATGGTCTTTGTTGCAGTGCACGGGCTTCTCATTGCAGTAGCTTCTCTTGTTGTAGAGCGTGGGCTATAAGGCTTGTGAGCTTCAGTAGTTGTGACATCATGGGCTCAGTAGCTGTGACTCACAGGCATAGTTGCAGCTGCGGCATATGGAATCTTCTCAGAGCAGGGATCGAACCCGCGTCCCCTGCATTGGCAGGTGGATTCTTATCCACTTCACCACCAGGGAGGTATAGATGGCTCTAACTTTCTGTTGTCCTTCGATGAGCTCAGGTCCTATTCCCTTTCTCAGGACAGGGAGGAGACAGGAAAGCTTGACCTTAAATGCAACACAGCAGTGGAAACAGCACTCAGCTCATAAGTGGTGCTCCATTGCATTTGGTCTGCCATATTGGATCTCTTTAATAATAACAATGTCCTGGCACTTCCCAGAGAATTGGTAGATATTATGTGCCACCATGGCTTATAATCCTGCTTTAAATCCTTCGATAGAGACCTGTCTCCTCCTGTATATATAAATCTAAACTTAAAATAGTTCTTTTCTACACAGTGTACTAGAAGTGACATTGTCTTCTCTTTCTGAACACCTGAGACTGTATTTTCTTCCCAATGACCTCTTCCTGCCTTCAGGTACAAATCTGTGTTATTTTCCCCATATTCTGCCCTCCACTTAGCCTTGAGAAGACCTAGAGACCACATTAGTGAGGACTTCCTTGGTGGTACGGTAATAAGAATCTGCCTACCAATGCAGGAGATAGGGGTTCTATCCCTGGTTGGGATGGTTCCACATGCCACGTGCACCACCACTACTGATCCCATTCTCCAGAGCCCTTGGGCTGCAACTACTGAAGCCTGGGTGCCACGGAGCCCATGCTCCTCAACAAGAGAAATCACCCCGATGAGAATCTTGTGCACAGCAATGAAGAGTAGCCCCCACTAACCACAACTAGAGAAAGTGTGCCCAGCAACAAAGACACAGCACTATCAAAAAAAGATGTTAGTGAGAGGCTTGCAGGTCTTTGGGTCTGTGTGCGTACTAGTTTTTCTTCTCAAACCACTTCCCCATGCTGCATCACCTGTTCAATTCATATCTTAGCTTTCCTTATTTCCTCAGGAAAGCCTTTCCTGCCCTTAAGATATCAGACATCCTACCCTGCTTCCATATTTATGCCTCTTACCACAGGCAACTCACTTTTATTGTGTCTTTTTCACAAGGCTATAAGTTTTCTGATAGTAGGTACCGTTTTTTCCTGCTTAGAAGCCCATTTCCAGAATTAAACAGTGTCTGGCATGTAACCGGCACTCAGTCTTTGTAGAATGAGCAACTGGATGGATGGATAGATGGCTTGGCATAAAGATCTCAGATAATTTGTCTATTCAGTTGGCAGTCGTTTGATTTGTTAAAAATGACAGAAGTAAACATTTGGGATTACAGCAATTACTGGAGAAAGAAAGCAGGCATTGTTTCCAGTGATGAACATAGCCAAATGAATATGTGTATGTATGTTTTTAATTACCAATAAATGTTTGTGTATTTTTGCAGGAAAATTTTGAAACTGAATTGAAGTATGAAATGACGGTTAATGGAAAAATCGCAGTGCTTTACTTGAAAAAAAACAAGTAAGTGCCTTTACTTCTAATGTTATCCTCACCAACAACCAGTTAACATATCGAAAGTGTGCTAATTGAGTCTGTTACTACTTAGGGGCTCTTGGAAATCTTGGATATTCAGCTTTTACTCTCAATTGACCCAATGGGTTCCTTGAATATTTGTTCCTACTGAAGTAGTAGAGACACATTGAGTAAAACCACAGTTGACTAGTGTTCTGATAGTTGGAGTCATAAAACACAATGCAAGCAGACATATATTTTAGTAATTTCTATGAAATAGCATAGAGTTTTAAATCTTCCCATGCATTATTGCATTTTATTATTTTAACACTGAAAGATTAGCTATCAAAACATTTTGCAACTATTTTTATTAGAAAAAAGACATATATGTGTTAAATTCTAGAGCCAAAATTCAAGTCAGTGGTAAAATCAAAATTGGGGTCCCCTAATTGCAACACCAATTTGCTTTCTACCCACATCCACCAACCTTCCATGTTCTCAAACACTCCATTGTCTCTGATTCCTTCAGTCAGTTCATCTAAATTCAACATTGCTTTTCAAACTTCACTGCCTCAGCTCCCATCCAGATCTTGATCATCCTATGTCTATACTATTTCCAAAGTAGTTTTCCCTCGTTCTACTCCTTCAAGGTTTTTTAATCCCTAAACTGTTCAATATAGGAACAACAGGATGCTTTCCCCACCTCAAATAGACTATTACCTTTTACAAAAAGTCACAACTGACTAGAGTATGAAAATAGTTTGAAGCAAAGGAAATTGTACAGGCTTTGAATTCAAGCAGACCTGGATACATTCTTTGTCACTATTTAATCTCATCTGAAATATAAGGAAGATAATATTTATCTTGTTCGACTGTTGAAATGATTAAATGTTACACATAATATATCTATTCCAGCGGCCAGGATAGAGACAGCATCTAATACATATTAGTTACTCCCTTTTCTCCTTGCCCTGCCTCTTTAAAAAAATACTCAGACTCCTATTTGCTGGTGAGTCATTGAAAGAATTTTAAGAAGCTCAGTGAAAATGCTGAAAGGTCCCTAACTGCCAAGTGCAAGTCAATTTTCAATACACTTTCCACTGCTGCAATTGTTAACTGTTACTGCTAACTGACAAGGACTGGGTGCAAAAGGCAGTCATCTGAAGCTGAGGATGGGGCATGCCTTGCTCTTTTCAGTCATTTTTATCAACCTTGCCCATTTCAGTTCTATTTCTTCCTCTAATCGCTCCTCTGACAAGCATGCAAAGTTTGATGAGGAAACAGACATTGTTGCACACTACTCAGGAATTTCCCTGCCTTTCTCACTCCCTCCAATTTAAGCACCTCTTCCATGTTGGATTCGTTTTGGGGGACTAGGAGGAAAAGCTCACCACATCCAGGAAAATCTCTGTTGAATCACTAGACTTCGCAGTTAGCATGAATAAACATGACATTTCTTTTTCTCCCCCAGGAATCTCCTTGCTCCAGGCTACACAGAAACATATTATAATTCCAGTGGAAAGGCAGTCACCACGAGCCCACAGATCATGGTAAAACAGAGTATCCTAGGTTCACTGTTAATTGGGGGTGTGACCCACATACCCAGAGGCAGTGTCTTTGCCAGACAATATTAGTGAAAGTGAAATGGTGTTATAGAAATGTTGTTTTTTTCAGCTGTAATAATTCATTATTTTTTAATTTTTTTTATTGGAGTGGAGTTGATTTAGAACATTGTAAAGTTGTACAGCAACTTTCAGGTGTATAACAGAAGTGATTCAGTCGTACATATACATGTATCTGTTGTTTTCCAGAGTCTTTTCAAATATAGATGGTTACAGATTATTAAGTAGAGTTCCCTGTGCTATAGTTGATTATTATTATATATATAGTAGTATGTATAAGATGTGTTACATATATATAATGGAATATTACTCAACCATTAAAAGAATGAAATTATGTTAATGCAGGATATGGATGGACCTAGAGATTATCATACAAAGTGAAGTAAGGCAGACAAAGATACATATCATATGATAGCACTTTGTGAAATCTAAATAACAATGATTCAAATGAACTTACAAAACAGAAGCAGTAGTAATTCTTAACAGATCCTCCAACATTTTTACAGTTTGACAAGAACATACCCATTCCTTGACCACCTTGGTAACCCTTTCCGGCTTTCATGCACTCCTTATTGGAGAGTAGGCAGAAGGAGCTTCTTGTTTTCATTAGAAATATACAGAATTATGTGCATCTGGTGTTTTCACTTAGCGCCAATCGCCTCTCAGTGTCATGTAGTCTCTCAAACTCAACCCTATATCCTCAACATTAGAATTGTAGAATTGTCGAATTCCCTAAATAATTTCCACTTTGGACTCTTATTCAGAGAAGACAGGATGAAGAGGTATGAGGGGTGTTTTATCTTTGCCATCTTTTCTGAGAAAGGTCTTCAAGAATTCTCTTCCATAGCAATGCAGAGGTTTACGTTGGCCAACATGCTGCCTGTCCCAAAGTAGAAAAGTGAATTTGACTGAAGGACATCCACGTGAAAAAGCATTAAGGTCAAGCATTTTGCTTCGAGTGGAGACAGAGTTGTTATATTAATATTAATCCAGTTAGCCTGGTGGCACTCTTTGGATAAATCAAGAAACAACAACATGATCTGAATAATCCATTCATTGGAAAGAGCTTGTTGGTGTTAGGAAAATTTAATGAACAATTATCCAGGGAAAGAATGACTGTCTGGTATTTCAGGGACTCAGGTTTTAAACTTACATCTATGAGTTGGTCTTTTCCCAGACTCTATTCATCCCTGGCATTCTTCTCCTGCAACAATAAAATTTACAACAAGGTATAGTTAATGCCCCCTAGGCATTTGGGATCATCAACTAAATGATGAAAATTTTATCCACAGAAGGCTGGTTTAAAATTTTTTTTTTTTTTACAGCTCTAATTGCTGTTTAGCATAAAATGGTTTGAAAACATTTTTGATCCCATTTCAAGATTTCAAACTCAAATTTAGTTGCTGGTCTAAAATACATTCACACTTGTCCTTGGTCAACCCCCTTTTCCCTTTTTCCTAGGATAACTGTTACTATCAAGGACACATCGTTAATGAAAAAGTTTCTGATGCTAGCATCAGCACATGTAGAGGTCTAAGGTAAGGAAGGCTTCACGATGGTTTGTATATTCCTGTGATGATGATGATGATATGTGTGAATAATCTAAAGAATCTCAAATATAATTAATTGTACTATAGTTGAGTTTGAATTCTAACAGCTCAAAATTTTTGAAATTTGCAGGAAACATGGTTTTTATTGATAGTAGTTTATAAATTACATCCCTAAATTGCTTGCAGAGTTGTTTTTGTTTGTCTGCTTGTTTTCAAAATATAGGTTATCAAGTCCTAGTTTTAGAGTCAGAACCTTTAGGGAATGAAACCTTCTCTCTTCACTCTAAACTCTTTCTAGTGTGTCCTATCCATTCCTATGACATCCATTTCCTTCTGGATGTTTATGACTTGCCATGTATCTGTCTACAATAAGATATCTCTTCTGATGCCCAGACTTGATTATCTCATTTCCTTTTCCATAATTCTATATCTCTCCACATCTGGAGATTTCAAGGAAATCTCAATCTTAATATACAACAAATGATTTTCTCCCTAATGTGGTATTTTTCCAGTGATTTCCATCTCAGTGAATGTTATAGTCAACCAACCACTTGCTTAATCCGGAAACCTAGGTTCTTTGATGACTTCTTGCCTTTCAAATACACATTTTCAATTCATTTAATGAACCCTGTTGATTATATGTTCTAAATATTCCCTGAGATTATTCACTATAGTCTCTCTCTGCTGCCACATCCTAGTCCAAACTGCCATGAACCTTTATGCAGACCACTGCAATAAATCACCTATGTGGAACTTCCCCGGTGGTCCAGTGGCTCAGATCCCTGTTCCTAATGCAGGGCACCCAGGTTTGATCCTTGGTCAGTAAACTAGATCCCACATGCCACAACTAAGACCTGGCACAGTCAAATCAACAAAATAAATAAAATTGAAATCATCTAACTTATCTCTCTATATCCACTCTTCTAATTCCATGTACACTCAGTCCAGTCTCCCTTCTACTGTATGTTCTTGGGCTTTTCCTTCCTAGCAATTATCTGCTGTAATTGTATATATTACATATACATCATATAATTATGTGTATTTGTAGATCCAATGTGATCATTTGATTCACTTCCATCTTCCTCATTTTAATATAAGCTCCATGAAATGAGACAGCGTGACTTTTCCTTTTTACCTTTTGCCCTTGCTCCAATGTCTAGAGAATAATGGGTGCTCCCTAAATAATGGTTAAGTGAATCCTACCTCAGGATTTCAGCAGAGAGAAGTGAGAAGAAAATGATAATATTCATTGATTGTCTTATCTCCTTATCTTATCTCCTTCAGCCTTTGCAACTATACTGTTCAGTAAATATTATTATTGCCATTTTGTAGATGGAGAAACTGAGGTTATGTGACTTTAAGTCATAGACCCAGAATTTTAACCCTTGCTATAAGACTCCAAAGTCTCTTTCATTGTCAGTGTACCTCTAGAGCAGACAATGCATGGGAATTGGAAGGCCACTGGACTGAGGGTCACAAAATTTCCCTACAGCACCAGCATAGCAGTCTGACTGCAGTAGTCACTTCTCCCCAACAGGTCTGGTTTCCTCATAGAGAAAACAAGTTTAGGTGATCTCTAAGGGTGTCTTCAGCTGTAATGTTATACTATATTCTACTGCCCTGAGTTTGGAATCCTTTGGTGGTAGTCACTTTTTAGAGTCTACAAGTCTTTAACACTCAAAACTGGAATATTTTTAAGAAGCTTAGACTCTTCTGTTTTTCAGGGGTTACTTCAGTCAGGGAGATCAAAAGTACTTCATTGAACCATTAAGCCTCACAAACCAGGATGAACAAGAACATGCACTCTTCAAGCACGATCCTGAAGAACAGAAGACTAAGAGCTCCTGTGGGATGAATGACACAATATGGGCACCTGGAATTCATCTGAAGGCACTCTCATCTACCAGTCTGGCTGTATGCCTACTTTTATTTTTTATTTTCAGTGTTCTTATATATCTCATCCTGGTTGCTCTGGGTTCCAGTCCTATTAAATCCAATTGACTGAAACTTTACAATCATTGTTGAAACTAGTAGGTTACAGAGACATTAAAACCTCATTGTACATTGATGATTTATTTAATAAGTACATATGGACCTGGAGAAGGAAATGGCAACCCACTCCAGTATTGTTTCCTGGGAAATCCCGTGGACAGAAGAGTCTGTGGGCTACAGTTCATAGGGTTGCAAAGAGCTGGACATGACTTAGCAAATAAACCACAACAACAATGACTATTATTAACAATATGTTGTGTTCAAGGGTTAAAAAGATGCATAGATATAATATTGGTCTCCTAGAAGCAGACAACTTTCACAATGCTACATCATACAACAAGGGGATAAAGTATTATTATTGTTTTGAGATAAAATACCTTGTTGTCTCCATGAATGAATTTATTCAACAAATCTTTCTTAAACTACTGCTGTAACTCTTGGGGATATGGCAGTGAGCAAAATAAATATGGGATCTGCAACTTAGAATATTCTGTTATACCTGGAATTCAGCTTCTGGTCACACAAGAAAATGAATGTGGTTTGTGTTGGAAGTGTTAATGTTAGTCACTCAGTTATGTCCAACTCTATTTGACCTTATGTACTGTTGCCTGCCATGCTCTTCTGTCCATGGAATTCTCCAGGTGAAAATACTGGAGTGGGTAGTCAGTACCAGAGGATGAGTCCAACCCAGGGAATGAACCCGGGTTGGAAGGTAATTCTTTACCTTCTGAGTCACCATGAAGCCAGCATGGAAACTATAAAATAGATACACAAAAACTTTGTCATCCTTACCTTCATTTTCTTCAGGATGCATGTCACATCCAATCATCTCTTATACATGTTCTCAGAATCCATAATACCTGGACAGAAGAGGTCTGAATAAAACAGAATCTCTGTTGGATTCAATTTTCTGTGGATTTAAATTCTACCAGGCTTACCAGGTGGTTCAGCAGTAAAGAATCCACCTGCCATTGCAAGAGACACGAGTTTGATCCCTGGGTTGGGAAGATCCCCTGGAGAAGAAAATGGCAACCCACTGCAGTATTCTTGCTTGAAAAACCCCATCGACAGAAGAGCCTGTCGGGCTGCAGTCCATGAGGTCACAAAAAGGACACTTCTGAGAGACTGGGTACTGAGCAATAAGTTCTACCAGTGCTATGATATCTAAGAGCCCAGAAGAATCACTCTGAGCCACAAACTTCCATGAATGTTGATCTCCTGGTTAAGCTTGATACAGGTCCCTAGTCTTTCTGCCTCAATTCCTTGGTAATCATGTGCAAATATCCTCACTCTCATTACATCTTACTGTTTCATTTTGGTACTCCTCCTCAGGTCCTCTTACTATTAGCCCACCTCTGCTGGACCACTAAATATTTGAGGCCTCATGTAGCTCAGGAGAAGGCAATGGCACCCCACTCCAGTACTCTTGCCTGGAAAAGCCTATGGATGGAGGAGCCTGGTAGGCTGCAGTACATGGGGTCGCCAGGAGTCGGACACAACTGAGTGACTTCACTTTCACTTTTCACTTTCATGCATTGGAGAAGGAACTGGCAACCCACTCCAGTGTTCTTGCCTGGAGAATCCCAGGGATGGGGGAGCCTGGTGGGCTGCCGTCTATGGGGTTTCGCAGAGTCGGACACGACTGAAGTGACTTAGCAGCAGCAGCATGTAGCTCAATCCTGCATCACATTCTTTGCTTTATTTACATATCCTTCCTGGATAATCTCATCCAGTGCTATGTCTTATTTAAATAGGAACTTTGCACTAATTACCATCAAATGCATATCTCCAGCTTTGGCCTTAAGAGGCAAGACTGTGACAACTTACTGCCTACTTCATGCATCTAACTCTTGTCTGAATTTTTCACCTAGCTTCTTATCAATTACTACTGATTAAAGAGTTCAAGGATTTCCCTGGTGGTCAGTGGTTAAGACTCCTTGCTCCCAAGACATGGGTTCATCCCCTGGTCAGAGAATTAAGATACTGCATACTGCATACCACACACACACATGCACACACAGTTCAAGAACTCGGGTCAGTAACAAATCTACTGTGAAACATGATTTTTGCTTTGTTTTGTGGAGAGAAAGAAACTGAAATGAGGGAAGCTTGGAATGTGCAAAGGAGATGCAGCTCTGTTTGAGAAGCAAAGGACAGACTAGGTGCTATGGTGACTCTTGGCTTTGAACCCTTAGTAGAGGAGGGGCTACTTATTAGGATAGGAATACAAGGAAACAAACAAAAAAAAAACCAGACCCTAAGAGAATGCTGAAGTTAACATGTCTATTTCATGGACTAGTGGAGAAACTCCACTGTTCAAAAAATCTGAAGACTTTGGTTTTATTTTTAGCATTCCTATTAATTAGTTGTGTGTGTGTATATAAATGATAAGTGAAAAATCGCTCAGTTGTGTCTGACTTTTTGTGACCCCATGGACTATAGAGTCCATGGAATATTCCAGGTCAAAATACTGGACTGGGTAGCCTTTCCTTTTTCTGGGGGATCTTCCTAACCCAGGGATGAACCCCCTACTGCATTGCAAGTGGATTCTTTACCAGATAAGCCAAAAGGGAAGCCTGGTTTTAGAAAAGGCAGAGGAACAAGAACATTTCATGCAAAGATGGGCACAATAAAGGACAGAAATGGTATGGATCTAACAGAAGCAGAAGATATTAAGAAGAGATGGCAAAAAAACAAACAAACAAAAAAACAGAAGAACTATACAAAAAAGATCTTCATGACTCAGATAATCACGATAGTGTGATCACTAACCCAGAGCCAAACATTCTGGAATGGGGAGTCAAGTGGGCCTTAGGAAGCATCGCTATGAACAAAGCTAGTGGAGATGATGGAATTCCAGTTGAGCTATTTCAAATCCTGAAAGATGATGCTGTGAAAGTGCTACACTCAATATGCCAGCACATTTGGAAAACTCAGCAGTGGCCACAGGACTGGAAAAGGTCAGTTTTCATTCCAATCCCAAAGAAAGGCAATGCCAAAGAATGCTCATACTACAATTACACTTATCTCACGTGCTAGTCAAGTAATGCTCAAAATTCTCCAAGCCAGGCTTCAGCAATATGTGAACCGTGAACTTCCTGATGTTCAAGCTGGTTTTAGAAAAGGCAGAGAAACCAGAGATCAAATTGCCAACATCCGCTGGATCATCGAAAAAGCAAGAGAGTTCCAGAAAAACACCTACTTCTGCTTTATTGACTATGCCAAAGCCTTTGACTTTGTGGATCACAATAAACTGTGGAAAGTTCTTAAACAGATGAGAATACCAGACCACCTGACGTGCGTCTTAAGAAATCTGTATGCAGTTCAGGAAGCAACAATTAGAACTGGACATGGAACAACAAACTGGTTCCAAATAGGAAAAGGAGTACGTCAAGGCTGTATGTTGTCACCCTGTTTATTTAACTTATATGCAGAGTACATCATGGGAAATGCTGGGCTGGAAGAAGCACAAGCTGGAATCAAGATTGCCGGGAGAAATATCAATACCCTCGGATATGAAGATGACACCACCTGTAAGGCAGAAAACAAAGAAGAGCCTCTTGATGAAAGTGAAAGAAGAGAGTGAAAAAGTTGGCTTAAAACTCAACATTCGGAAAACTAAGATCATGGCATCTGGTCCCATCACTTCATGGCAAATAGATGGTGAAACATTGGAAACAGTGACAGACTTTAAAATCACTGCAGGTAGTGATTGCAGCCATGAAATTAAAAGACTTTTGCTCCTTGGAATAAAAGCTATAACCAACCTAGACAGCATATTAAAAAGCAGAGACATTACTTTACCAACAAAAGTCCATCTAGTCAAAGCTATGGTCTTTCCAAGAGTCATGTGTAGATGTGAGAGTTGGACTATAAAGAAAGCTGAGTGCCGAAGAATTAATACTTTTGAACTGTGATGTTGGAGAAGACTCTTGAGAGTCCCTTGGACTGCAGAGATCCAACCAGTCCATCCTCAAGGAAATCAGTCCTGAATATTCATTGAAAGGACTGATGCTGTAGTTGAAGCTCCAATACTTTGGCCACCTGATGGGAAGAACTGACTCATTTGCAAAGACCCAGATGCTGGGAAAGTTCTAAGGCAGGAGGAGAAGGGAATGACAGAGGATGAGATGGTTTGATGGCATCACTGGCTTGATGGACATGAGTCTGAGCAAGCTCTGGGAGCTGGTGATGATCAGGGAAGCCTGGCATGCTGCAGTCCATGGGGTCGCAGAGTCGGACATGGCTGAGTGACTGAACTGAACTGATTAATTATTTATGCAATCCTTTACACTCTGGTAAAAATGAAGGGGACAGACTAGAATATCACCAATGTCTCTTCTACCTCTGACATTCTAAGTCTAGTCTGTAAGATGATCCTGGTGGTTAGTTAGAGTCAAAATGGTAGTATTGTCTTCCTTCCTTCCCAGATACCAACCAACTCTTATTAGATTACACATTTCATATTTAAGAATGATTCTTGCAGAGAGAGACATTGCCTTCATAATTTTCCTTTTTATGGTTTTTACAGACATCCAAAGACCAGAAGTTTTGGGAAAAAAAGAAATATGTAGAATATTATTTGGTCCTGGACCATGGTGAGGTAATTATATAGATAAATGAGTCTTTTAAAATGCTATGCTGCATAAGTTTATTATGCAAGATATTAAATAGTGGATATGTTCTTAAAATAATGAATATGAACTATTCTTTTTTATAAATTTAGAAATTTGACATGCATTTAGGCTGATATTTTACTTTTTAAGGAATGAGTGCCTAACATAATATGCATAAACTGATCATTTTGCACTAAAATGCTCCTTTCTTATTGTCTCAAGAGCTCCAAACTTATTTTCTAATTAAATTCTTTAGTCACTTGTTTTATGTTAAGTAGTTAAATCATTGGTAAATTAAAGTTTATGCTTATCAGGGAGTGATAAATTTTTAAAAAAGCTAATAGAATTTTCTGAAAAAGGCACTTTTTGGTAATATTCATTGTTAATCGTTTTTTTTTTTTTTTTTTTTTTTAATTTGAAATAAAGCTTTGTCATGGGCCAGATTAGGTTCTTAGTTTGCAGATGCCTGACCTAAAAGCCAGAATCCAAAGTGAAAGTTAAAACTATTCCTTTGGCTAACCAGCCTATAAAAGAATTAGGACCACAAACTGAGAAAAATCATTTGTAGCATGTGTGACTGATAAAGGGCTAGATTCTTAACTTGGAAAAATGTTCATCACAAAGAAAAGAAGACAAGGACTCTGATAGAAAACTCTGTAAAGAATTTTTCATTTAGTTACATAACACATGGTGCTTTGGTTACAGTTTTGAATGCATTTTAATATATTGATTATTCTAAACCTGAATTCCATAAATGTGATCACAAAGGAAAACTTATGATAATATGAATAAGTTAATTCATTTTTGACCTCTCTTATTATAGAAAGTTTTGACCTCTTATTATATAATGTTTTATATATATATATATATATATACATATATATATATACTTATTATATAAAGTTTTGACTTTTCTTATTATACTAAATTCATTTATTGCTCGTATTTCTTTAAATGAGTAGACTCTTCCTTGCATTAGTTCTACACAGTTTAGGAAGCCATGGTATTTAACTGAAAATACCTCAGGAATAGTTCCTTAGATCTTTACACTGAGCTAGTACTTTATAGGATGAAACATCATCTTCTTAAGTGTTTTCATTTAGCTAAAGGAATAAGGAAGTGCTTTGTTTTTAATAAGTGTCAACTTTTATAATTGATCATTAATTATAATAAATAAAATTAGTGAAATTGCTATTTTTAATCTTCTAATTACATTCATTTCTATCAATGTCTATATTTTGTCTGTGCTGTTTTTTAGTTTAAAAGGCACAATCAAGACCAAGAGGAAATAAGAAAGACGGTATTTGAGATGGTCAATTACATCAACATGGTATGGCATATTTTATTGAGTGTAGTTTTAACAATTTGTTAGGTGGTGTCATTGGTCATTTCATGATACAGGGAAGAAAAACCAATACTTCTAAGAATATGGCTGACTGTCTCTTGAAAGGTGACCATGACTTTGGCTACTTCATTGAATATTAATATTACATGATAGAGAAGTATCTCACCTACTTGCCACATTATTCTCAGGTCCATCAAGATTTAGAAGGTGGTTTTGTTTCATGGTCTTTGTTTTTCTAAAGCCCATTCTAAAGAAAATGCTGACATACAAATCCCAATAGAAAACCAAATGGAAAAACCAACTAACCAACCAATGAGATACGCCAAACTCTGGTACAATAGCAGCTTTCAATACATTATCTCATTTAAACCTTGAACAACCCTAATGTATTATTAAACCTAATTTATAGCTAAGGAATTAGCTTCTAAGACACAAAATAACTTGTCTAAAGTCACAAAGTTGGAAAACATAGAGAGAAGATTTAATCTTAGATTGGTTAGATTTCCAAGCCTATTTTCATTGTGCAACTGTTGATTCAGTTCTTTAAACATGATTTTATCATCTAATTTCCATTAAAATTATTTTTATATCCCTTCTATTCAAACCTTGTTAGTTGAACATATGGTTAGCTTACTTTGTTGAAATGGCTGAGTCACCTGCGGTCCTGCAAATACTGTAACAATAGAAATGAAATGAAGGTGGACCCAGTAACCAAGGTCATATCTCATTTTCTCACCACAAAGAGTATGCTGACTCCTCTTAGGAGACCTCAAGAAGTGGCCATGTTTATTGAGCACTTACTTTGTGGCAAGTATTCTTCTAGATTATGGAAATAAAAAGATGAACAAAACTGACAAATATCTCTTTCTTCAAGGCATTATTCTTCCCTTCAGGAAGTTAGCATTCTTGTTCAAAGAGGCAAACAAGTCAAATAAAGAGTGTGTAAGATGATGATATGTGCTGTAAAGAATAATAAAACATTTTTTAAAAAGAGAGAAAAAGAGAAAGGAAGAGAAAGATTTAGATGTATGCATTGTGGATTGGTTTTTTTTTTCTTCTTCTTCTTCTTTTTTGACTATGTTAATTCTTTGTTGCAGCACTCAGGTTCTTCGTCATGGCATGCACACTACTCTAGTTGCAACGCATGGGCCCTTCGGTTATGGTTTGAGGGCTTAGTTGCCTGCAGTATGTGGGATCTTAGTTCCCTGATCAGGGATCAAACTCCAATCACCCTGCATTGGAAGATGGTTTCTTTACCAGAGAACCACCAGTGAAGTCCTGAGGCGAGATATCTTGGGTGCTGTGTTAAATAGGGAAGTCATCTCTAATAGGGTAATATTTGAGCAGAGACTTGTAGGAAAGAAACAGATGTAACCCTAGGAAGAGCAAATGACCTGAGTGCAGAACCCAGATTGCCTTGCTTGAGGAGTAAGTGGAAGGCCAGAGCCAAGAGAGGGAGATGACATCTAAAGGTAGTGGTGGCCAAAACTTGAAGGCCCTAGTGAGCCTTTGTAAGGACTTTGTTTTTTTTTTAATTAAAATATAGCTGATTTATAATGTTGTATTAATTTCTGCTGTACAGCAAAGTGATTCAGTTATACATTTATGTACATTCTTTTTATATTCTTTTTCATTATGGTTTATCACAAGATAAGCCATTTCAAAGTATGTACGGTTTATACTGAGTACAGTTTCCTGTGCTATGCAGTAGGACCTTGTTGCTTATCCATCTTATAAATAATAGCTTGTGTCAGCTAATCTCAAACTCCTAATCCATTCCCCCATGCCACCCTCTCCCCATTGGCAACTACAAGTTGGTTCTCTATGTCTGAGAGTCTGTTTCTGTTTCCTGAGTAAGTTCATTTATGTTATATTTTAGATTCCACAGATAAGTGATCACAGATGGTATTTAGGACTTTGTTATTCTTAATGAGTGAGGAAGACATTAGAAAGGCTGAACTGAGATGTGACATGTTTAGATCTGTGTTCTTAAAAGATGACTTTGGCTGTTCTGTTGAAGATAAACTGAAGGAGTGCAAGAGCAGAAATGAGGCCAGGTAGGGGAACTGGCCTTGTTCAGGCTAAGAGATGGTGGTGGCTTGAGAGAAACCAGTGATGGGTGACCTATTGAGAAGGTCTGATCTCTGGATAGAGTGACTTGAGTTTAGAAGGTGGATGGGATATAAGAAGCATAAAAAAAGAGAGAAGTCAGGTGACATCAAGGGTTTTGACCTGAGCAACTTCAAGAATGTGAAGCAATGGTGGGGGGACAATGGGAACCTTTCAGAGAAGAGATTAGGCTTTCCATTTTGGACACATCAACTTTGAGGTATCTTTTTGCACAAAGACTTCTAGTTGGAAATCCTGAAGACACAAGATTGGAGTTCAGGGCAAGTTCTGGGTGGAGATATAAATTTATACCTTTTTTTAAACTTGGTCATTATTTATTTATTTTTAAATTGGATTCTAATTGCTTTACAATGCTGTGTTAGTTTCTACAATAGTGTGAATTAGCTATATGTATAGCACACATAGGTGGCATAAGATGGGTCAGCAAACTGTGGCATGTGGACCAACTGTGGCCTGTTGCCTCTTTATAAGTTTTATAAATAAAGTTTTATTCAATCATAGCCATGCCAATTTGTTTACATTGTCTATGGTTGCTTTCCTGCTATAATACCAAAGGTGGTGAGTAATTGCAACCAAGACCATGTGGCCTCAAAGCCTAAAATATTTTCTATCTGGACCTTTACAGAAAATATTTGTAAAATCACCAGGGAAATGGGTGTAGGTAAGCAGGAAAAGGACACAAAAATATATCCTTGAAATACTTCTTTGAGGAAGAGTAAGAGGGGAGGAGGTGAGAGTGGAGGTGAGACCAAGGAGTAGACAGGAAAGAAAAGGAAAAGTTGTGGTTGTGGAAACTACTTGAAACAAACATCTATCAAAGAAAGACATAATCAATGATGTGAGATGCTTCTGAGGACCAGGGACTGGCCATTGGATTTAACAAAGGAGAAATTGTTGGTCTCCTGGATGAAGCAACAGACTGTAAAAATCATGATTTTAGGGAGTCTAGAAACAATGAGAGAAGTGAACTTAGAAACAGCAAATACAGATTTTTTTTTTCTGGAAGTTTTTGCTATAAATGGGAGCAGAGAAATGGGGCATAACTCAAAGGAGGAAAAATCACAAAGAGACATTTCCCCTGCCACAATGAGGCATCCTTTTGATTCTGATGAGAATCATTGCGCAGAAGGCTAAACACTGACAGTGCAAAGAAGACGGAAAAATTGCTAGAGGAATCTCTGATACGGGGTGAGATGGCAGGTCCGGTGCATAAGTGAGGAAGCTGGCCTTGGGTCACTGACCTGTCATTCATGCAGTGAAGAAGGGCAAGTACAGGCTGTTTGAACAGGTGTAGACCAGTGTGGGTGGATGGATGGAGCTTGTGGAAATTCTCTTCTGGTTGCATCTTCAATGAATCTGCTTAAAGTCAGGACTTGAAAGAAAGTGCCAGAATGTTTAAGAAAGAGAGGCATGTGCAGAAGGCTGTGAGAGTGAATGGATTTTGGAAATACAGCAGGTTTGCTGGATGGTGGTTCAGACCACTTGAGGTTAGTAGTCATGTCTTCTGAGTGAAAGCAGTCAGCATCATTTGCTTTCGCCTGTCTGAAAGCAGAGCTTGATGGAGGAGAAACAGAAAGGACAGTTTGTTTTAACCAGGGCTGAAGTTTTGTCAGGTGGGTGAAAAAAAAGAAGAGAGAAATAAGAAAGTTGGAAAACAATCAAAGCAATATTTTAATCTGGTTAGATTTTTACTTCCCTTTTGATGATAACTGCATACCTCAACACTTTTCTTGTTTTCTTTTTTAAAAAATGTCTTCTCAAATTTCTTAGCAGGGAGTTTCCCCAAGAGAAAGTCTTAACTGTGGTTTTCCCCAGCTTTATTGAGATATATTTGACATATTATATTGGACAGATTTAAGGCATTCAATGTGTTGATTTGGTATACTTATATATTGCAAAATGATTAGTTTGGCTAACCTGATAGGTTGGCGAACATCTCCATCATGTCACATGATTCCATCAGTTTTTTTTTTTTTAATGATAAAAACATTTAGAGATCTGCCCTTTCTGCAATTTTGAAGCATAGAATACAATATCATTAACTGTAATCCCCATATCATACATTAGATCCCCAGAACTTACTTATCTTATAACTGGAAGTTTGTACTCTTTGCCCAACACTGTGCAGTTTTACAAACTATAGTAGCAATATAAGTTTTTGTCTGTAAAGTAAATGTATTGTCTCATAAGCTTAACTGGTTATTTCTAAAGGTATCCTATATGGGCTGTAGATTCTTTGGTTCAATCCGTTTGATAACAGAGGTCCCTTACTTTATTGTAACTCATTTATATGCAGGACTTTTCCATGTAGCCTTTTCCTTTTCTGATGTTCAAATCAGCACTGAGTCAAGTTTGCTAATTCTTTTTAAAAATTTATTTATTTTCCATAGCAAGATTTTTTTTAACTTTTTATTTTGTATATTGTAATAGTTTCACGTGGACAGTGAAAGGACTCAGCCATACATACATATGTATCCATTCTCCTCCAAACTCCTCTCCCATTCAGGCTGCTACATAATACTGAACAGAGTTCTCTGTGCTATACAGTAGGTCCTTGTTGGTTATCCATTTTAAATATAGCCAAGCTTGTTAATTCTGAAAGATTATGACTCTTAGAAAGTTACATTGCAATTGAGGAAATATATTTATATAGTGAGGTCATAGTCATGAACTACTAGAAGGATATTATAATATTTCTTGAGGTTGCAAGCAGGAAAATTTTGTTTCAATAGACCCTTTGTCACCAAAAAAGGGAGTTTATAGACTAAGAGTGTCTGTCTTGCCTACAAATGGGGATGCTAGTGTCTGCCAAAAGAGGTGGTAACTTCCATTACACAAGTATGTTTGGAAATAAGGTTTTTACAGTGTAGTTGTAAATAAATTTGAAAATCTGGAGTACATAGAAAATATTAAAAGATAATAACACCATTATGAATAGTTGCTTTGCCATTTTTTTTTTCTTTTGTAACAGCTTTATAAAAAGCTCAATACTTACGTGGCCTTAATTGGGATGGAGATCTGGAATGACAAGGATAAGATAGATATATCTTCCAATGCAAAACTCACTTTAGAAAATTTTTCTAAATGGAGGACAGGTGTCCTCCTGAAGAGAAAGCACCATGATGTTGCTCAACTACTCACGTATGTATAGATTTTCCCCCTTTTTACATTCTGTGGTATTTGGCATAGACATCTTTGAAAGTCTTGGCAAAGCAAATGGTATCTCAAAACATTACAGATTTACATAGGATGCTAAAAGTTTAAAAAATATTCTTTTGTATCTTACGTTGCATATGGTCTTCTTTTCTTTTTTTTTAAAGAGAGAGAAGCTATATGGGAGCAATGATTCATCAGAAGATTTTTTTATTGTTATTTGGTCTATAACAGAACAGAAAGACGGGGTTTAAATAACGGGGGCTTCCCTGGTGTCTCAGAAGTAAATAACCTTCCTGCCAATGCAGGAGACATAGTTTTGATCCCTGGGTTGGGAAGATCCCTTGGAGGAGGAAATGGCAACCAACTCCAGTATTCTTGCCTGGGAAATCCCAAGGATAGAGGAGCCTGGTGG
Organism: Bos indicus x Bos taurus; assembly: GCF_003369695.1. Classification (NCBI taxonomy): domain Eukaryota; kingdom Metazoa; phylum Chordata; class Mammalia; order Artiodactyla; family Bovidae; genus Bos; species Bos indicus x Bos taurus. The sequence goes on along the minus strand of NW_020867507.1, from coordinate 20,379 downwards.
ACTATAGTCCATCGGGTTGCAAAAAGTTGGATACTACTTAGCTACTGAACAACAGCAGCAGCAGCTACACAGGATATGAATACTGCAAAGCTGGTTCATTGGGGTTATCTTTGAAGGATAGCCACCACAGTTTCTTAGTTTGGAAAGATGAGTTCCAGACTCAAGGACTCAGCACAAGACATACCTCATTTTTTGGAACTACTAACACAACAGAAGTATCGAAATTAAACTTAATGACTGAGCTACAAACATAACAATATGGGAATTAAACTTTTACTAGACTGGCTAGTAACCTCAGATATGCAGATGATACCGCCCTTATGGCATTAAGTGAAGAGGAACTAAAAAGCCTCTTGATGAAAGTGAAAGAGGAGAGTGAAAAAGTTGGCTTAAAGCTCAACATTCAGAAAACAAAGATCATGGCATCTGGTCCCATCACTTCATGGGAAATAGATGGGGAAACAGTGGAAACAGTGTCAGACTTTATTTTGGGGGGCTCCAAAATCACTGCAGATGGTGACTATAGCCATGAAATTAAAAGTCGCTTACTCCTTGGAAGGAAAGTTATGAACAACCTAGATAGCATATTCAAAAGCAGAGACGTTACTTTGCCAACTCCAGATTCCAAATGAACTCTCTCCACTGGAAAGAGAAAGCAAAATAGTGAACTCCATAATGGGGGAGAATTTTATTTTTTATAAATGAGCTAGGAGCAAGAATTAAATCCACAAAAATGTAGACTTGAATATAAAAATTTTCTAATATAATTTTAAAAGAGAATACAAAGGCCATAAATCTTTAAAGTATTGTGTATGACACAAAGTATTATTTCAAAATAACAGATAACTCCATAAGGAATGGAAAGTGGAAGGAAGTTCTCTAATTTCCTCATTTTTTATGGCAAAATGTATACTCTCCATTTTTGATGTTGATAAGTGGGAAAATATAGGTTCAACTTTTTATGTAAATGCATCTACTAAGGGAATTTGAAAAATAATGCATACTTTGCAAATTTCTAGAGACAGACCAGAGTGACCATCTTGAACAGATAGCACAATAGTAATAATCAAAGAAGCACATGGTATACTTACAAATTGAAAGGAAAACAAAATGGAATAAATTTTTAAAAAAGAAATTAAAATGACTAAAGACCAAATATATTATCTATGTGAACAAATGCAAGTAGTTAAAATATCTCTTAAACAGGACAGATATTTCAATTGCATAAGTACTTCAATAATACAAAAGCTTTCATAATGGGGCCAAATTCCAAATCCAGCTACAGCTATAGCAGTGCTAAAAGAAAATCAAAGTAAACATATATGAGGAAAATATAAATTAAAATGAAAGATATTTCACTTTAATATATGTATTTATATACATTTATAATTTAATTTATATTTATAAAGCAAAAATATTAACAGTGATTACATCCAGATGCCTGGATTTAGATGGTATGACAACCATAATATAAAAAAGTGTCGTGAGGTCCTCTGCTAATCAGCATTCTAGAGGAATTGTCTATAGTAAAAATGTCTATTATTAGAATCATGAGTGCCTGCTAAGTTTCATTTGTGTCCGACTCTTTGCAGCCCTGTGGACCAGAGCCCATTTCATGGGATTCTCCAGGCAAGAATACAGGAGTTGGTTGCCATTTCCTCCTCCAGGAGATCTTTCCCACCCAGGAATCGGAGTCTCTTATGTATCCTGTATTGGCAATCAAATTATTTACTACTAGCCCCACCTGGGAAGCCCAATTAGAATCATAAGTTGTATCAATTTCTTTCTTTTTCACAGGACAGTAGCATTTTCTGGAACAACTGTGGGCCTTGCTTACATATCTACAATGTGCTCTCCTGATTTTTCTGCTGGCATCATCAAGGTTTGTTTAAAGATAAAATTGCTGGTTCTACAGTTCAAGTCTGTCAAGGGCTGTTGTGCTGAATCTATGGAGAAAATATTGTTTTTCTCCTTTAATCTGTTGATGTGGGAAATAACATTGATTTAATTTCAAATATTGACTCAATCTTGCACATTCACCATAAACCTGGCATGGTCATACTGTATTATATCTTGTATATATTGCTAAATTCAACATGTTAACGTATCATGAGGATTTTTGCATCTATATTCAGAAGGGATATTAGTCTGTAGTTGTCTTTTCCTATATATGTATTTTTCAGGTTTTACTCTCAGGACAAATATCAGTATAAACTTGACCATATATAGTGATGTGTAATTTTCAATTTTCTGGAATATTTGAATAAAACCAGTTTTTTTTTTTTCTGGAATATTTGAGTAATATCAGTATTGTTGTTTAGTTGCTAAGTCGTGTCTGACTCTTTTGCCACACCATAGACTATAGACTACCAGGCTTCTTTGTCCATGGGATTTCCCAGGCAAGAATAATGGAGAGGGTTGCCATTTCCTCCTCCAGGGGATGTTCCTGACCCAGGGATCAAACCTACATCGCTTATGTCTCCTGCATTGGCAGGCAGATTCTTTACCACTAAGCCACCAGGGAAACCCCAAATCAGTAGTATAACATAGTAAAGTGTTCAGTACAATTCACCAGTAAAACCATACGGGCCTGGTATTTTTTGTTGCAAGGTTTTTAAGCATGCAATCAATTCTTTAATAGATATAGAGCTATTCAGGTTATTTATCTCTTCTTAAGTAAGCCATGGTAGTTTGTGTTTCAAGGAAAGTTGTCCATTTAATTTAACTCAGCATAAATTTGTTGATGATATTCCCTTACTATCTTTTTAATATATGTAGAATTTATAGTGATTTCCCCTCTGTCATTCATGATATTAGTAGTTTGTGTGTGTGTGGAGAGGCGGAGGGTTTCCCCATAATCAGTTTGGCTAGGGTATATCAATTTTATTGATCTAAGAGAAACAGTTTTAGCTTTACTGATGCTCCTATGGTTTTCCTGGTTTCTATTTTATTAATTTCAGTTCTTGTCTTGACTATTGATTCTTTTCTTGCTTTCTCTGTATTTAATTTGTTCTTTTTTAGTTAAGTAAGGAAGAATTTTAAATCATGAACTTGAGACTTTTCTTCTTTTCAAATATGATCATTTAATGCTATTAATTTCTTACTAAGCACTGTTTCACGACTGAGCGACTGAACTGACTGATGCCCTGTTTTAGCTGCATCTGAGATATTTGGCTATGTGTGTTTTCATTTTTATTAAGTTAAATTTTTTTCTAATCTTCATTTTGATTTCTTTTTGGACTCAAGTATGATTTAGATATTCAGGTCAATTTAGATTTGATCCATTTATCATATAATGTTCCTCTTTTTCCTGAATTATCCCTGTTGTAAAGTCTACTTTTTCCAATATAAGTATAATACTTTGTGGACGGTTTACTTGATACAACGTTTTCCTTTAATTTTTAACATGTGGACTTCTTTCCATTTAAAGATTAATGCTAGACAGTATACACCTGGGTTTTTTTTTTAAGCTAGTCTGACAATCTGTATTTTACATTGTATGCTTAAGTAATTTATATGTAATACATTACTGATATTGTTGAACTAAAATCTCGTCTTGCTAGATGTTTCCTATACCATTTCTTCTATTTTTTCTGCCTTTTTAGAATTGAGTATTCAAAAAATAATTTCATTTACCTCCATTATTAGATTTTTTATTGATTTTCCTTTTTAATGGTTGATGGGATTTATTACACATCTCTGCCTATCTGTTTTACCTTTGTTGTTGCTGTTGTTTAGTCACTCAGTTGTGTCTGACTCTCTGCAATCCCAAGGACTGCAGCACACCAGGCTTCCCTCTATTTTTCCTCTATTTCCTTGTATTGTTCACTTAAGAAGACTTTATTATCTCTCCTTGCTATTCTCTGGAACTCTACATTCATTTGGGTGTATCTTCCCCTTTCTCCTTTGCCTTTCACTTCTCATCTTTTTTCAGCTATTTGTAAGGCCTCCTCAGGCAACCATTTTGCTTCTTGCATTTCTTTTTCTTTGGAATGGTTTTGATCACTGCCTCCTGTACAATGTTATGAACCCCTGTCCATAGTTCTTCAGGCACTCTATCAGATCTAACCGCTTGAATCTATTTGTCGTATCCACTGTGTAATCATAAGGAATTTGATTTAGGTCATATCTGAATGGCTTAGTGGTTTTCCCTACTTTCTTCAACTTAAGTCTGAATTTTTCAATAAGGAGCTCATGATCTGAGTCACAGTCAGCTCCAGGTCCCATTTTTGCTGACTGTGTAGAGCCTCTCTATCTTTGTCTGCAAAGAATATAATCAATCTGATTTTCGTATTCCACCATCTGATGAAGTCCATGTGTAGAGTCATCTCTTGTGTTGTTGACAGAGGGTATTCTATGACCAGTGTATTCTCTTGGCAAAACTCTATTAGCCTTTGCTCTGCTTCATTTTGGAGAAGAAAATGGCAATCCATTCCAGTACTCTTGCCTGGAGAATCCCTTTGACAGAGGAGCCTGGCAAGCTACAGTCCATGGGGTTGTAGAGTCAGACATGACTGAGTAACTCACACACACACACACACACACACACACACTGCTTCATTTTGTAGTTCAAGGCCAAACTTGCCTGTTACTCCAGGTGTCTCTTGACTTCCTACTTTTGTATTCCAATCCCCTATGATGAAAAAGACATCTTTTTTTGGTGTTAGTACTAAAAGGTCTTGTAGGTCTTCATAGAACCGTTCAACATCAGCTTCTTTGGCATTAGAGGCATAGACTTGGATTACGGTGATGTTGAATGGTTTGCCTTGGAAATGAACCGAGATCATTCTGTCATTTTTTGAGACTGCACCCAAGTACTGCATTTTGGACTCTTTTGTTGACTGTGAAGGCTACTACATTCTTCTAAAGGATTCTCACCCACAGTAGTAGATACAATGATCATCTGAATTAAATTCACCTAATCCCATCCAATTTAGCTCACTGATTCCTAAAATGCTGACGTTCACTCTGCCATCTCCTGTTTGACCACTTCCAGTTTGTCTTGATTCATGGACCTTCTATGCAATTTTGCTCTTTACAGCACTGGACTTCATTTTCACCACCAGATGCACGCACAACTGCATCTGCACAAATGCACAACAGATTTCTGCTTTGGCCCAGCCTCTTCACTCTTTCTGGACCTATTTCTCTGCTCTTCCCCAGTAGCATATTGGACACCCACAGAAGATGAGGTGGGGGGCTCATCTTCTGGCATCATATCTTTTGCCTTTTCATACTATTCATGGGGTTCTCAAGGCAAGACTATTCAAGCGGTTTGTCCTTTCCTTCTCCAGTAGACCACGCTGACAAGGTGAGGAGGCTGAAGCTAAAATCAGACTCTCTACTCCACTTGGCTACAGTAAAAATATTTAATTATTTCCTGAATGATAATTCAGTTTGCAAACCAGAGGATCTGTCTCTCTCTTCTTATCCTCAGGATCACAGTAACAACGCACTTCAGGTTGCAGGAACCATGGCCCATGAAATGGGCCATAACTTCGGAATGTTTCATGACAACTACGATTGCAAGTGCCCTTCTATAGAATGTGTGATGGACGGATCATTAAGGTGAGCCTTTCTGGGAAGATGATACTTATTCTTGTTTTGGGTTCACTCTGGGCTATGCTATTCTTTTCTGTCATATTTATCAACCTGTTCAAACATAAGCAGCATCAGGACATGATCATGAATGTGGGTCTATACCAGTCTACCTGTGATGATGGTATCATCACACTCTTTGTGATGCCAAGGACTGTAGCCCACCAGGCTCCTCTGTCCTTGGAATTCTCCAGGCAAGAATACTGGAGTGAATTGCCATTTCCTTCTCCAGAGGATCTTCCCGACCCAGGTATCGAACCCAGGTCTCCTGCATTGCAGGCAAACTCTTTACCATCTGAGCCATCAGGGAAGCCCCATACCATCACACGGTACTATATATATATATATCATGTAGTATTTTTCATTAACTGAGATATAGTTTAAATATATTGTCTCTTTGCTCTTGGGGTGACATGTCACTCTATCCTCATCTTAGGCGCACAAGATCTGGGTTCAGAAGATCATTAGCATTTACCACAGTTTCAGTGAATTCAGATTGGTTGCTCATGAGGGAAAAGTTTTAGAAGAAAAATCTAATTAAAGAAGAAGGAAATTAGAACACTTACTAACACCATACACAAAAATAAACTCAAACTGGACTAAAGACCTATATGTAAGGTGTAATACTATAAAACTCTTAGAGGAAAATATAGGTAGAACATTCCTGACATAAATCACAGCAGGATCTTTTTCTATCTATCTCCTAGAAGATTGAAAATAAAAACAAAAATAAACAAATGGGATCTAATTAAACTTATAAGCTTTTGCACAGCAAAGGAAACCATAAAATGAAAAGACAACCCTTAGAATGGGAAAAAATATTTGCAAATGAAACAACTAACAAGGGATTAACCTTCAAAAATATACAAACCACTCATGTAGTTCAATATAAAAAAAAAAACAAAACAGACAATCCAATCAAAAATGGGCAGAAGATCTAAATATATATTTTTCCAAAGAAGACATACAGACAGCTAAAAAGCACATGGAAAGGTGCTCGACTCACTCATTATCAGAGAAAGGCAAATCAAAACTACAATGCGGTATCACCTCACACTGCTCAGAATAAAGTGAAGTCGCTCAATTGTATCCAAATCTTTGCAACCCCATGGACAGTAGCCTGCACCAGGCTCCTCCATCCATGGGGTTTTCTAGGCTAGAGTACTGGAGTGGGTTGCCATTTCCTTCTCCAGGGAATCTTCCTGACCCACGGATCAAACCCAGGTATCCTGCATTGTAGACAGACGCTTTACTGTCTGAGCCACCAGGGAAGTAAAAAAATCTACAAACAGGGCTTCCCTGGTGGTTCAGTGGCTAGAAGCCCGCTTTGCAATGCAGGCAACAGCAGCTCTGTCACTGGTCCAGGAAGATCCTGTTCGCTATGGAGCAAGTAAGCCCGTGCGCCACAAATACTAAGCCCCTCTAGAGCCTGCAAGCCGCAACTACTGAAGCCTGTGCACCTAGAGACTATGTTCCACAGCAAGAGAAGCCACAGCAATAAAGAGTAGCCCCCACATGACATAACTAGAGAAAAGCCGCGTCCAGCAACGAAGACACAGCGCAACCAAAAATAAATAAGTAAAATAATTATAAAAAGAATACATTTATTAAAAAAAATAACTATAAACAGTAAATGCTGGAGAGTGTGGAGAAAAGGGAACCCTCCTACACTGTTGGTGGTAACATAAATCGGTGCAGTCACTATGGAGAACAGTATGGAGGTTCCTTAAAACAATAAAATTAGAGCTATCATACCATCCAGCAATCTGTCTCTTGGGTATATATATGGAGAAAATATATACCATATTTTTATTGGTATATATTCTGAATTATAATTCAGAAAGATACATGCACCCTAATGTTTATTGCAGCATAATTTACAATAGCAAGGATATGGAAGCAACTTAAACGTCCATTGACAGAGGAATGGATAAAGAAGATGTGGTTAATATGAAATATTACTTAACCGTAAAAAGAATGAAATAATGGCATTTGAAGTAACATAGAGGGATCTAGAGATTGTCATATTGAGTGAAGTCAGACAAAGACAAATATATGATATCACTTATAGGTGGAATAAAAAACCTCAAGAGATGATTGATATTTGGTCTCGGTTTCAGAGTGCTCATTTAAAATGCTGAATTATGTGCAAACTACATTTTACATAGAAATGTATCTCAAATAGTTCCCATTTGTGATCTCTTCCAATAGAGGTCATTTCTATGTAAAACCATCAAAATTGCCTTTATAGGTCATGTCCATTTGATGGCCTCTAAACCCTTCAGTTCAGATGGTAAAGCGTCTGCCTGCAATGCGGGAGACCTGGGTTCAATCCCTGGGTCGGGAAGATCCCCTGGAGAAGGAAATGGCAACCCACTCCAGTATTCTTGCCTGGAGAATCCCATGGATGGAGGAGCCTGGGGGGCTACAGTCCACGGGGCCGCAAAGAGTCAGCCACGACTGAGCGACTTCACTCACTCACTCACTCACTCATAGGTGGAATCTAAAAATAGGGTATAAATGAACTTATCTATAAAATAGAAATAAAGTTACAGATGTAGAAAACAAACTTATGTTACCAGGGGTTTGCTGCTGCTGCTGCTAAGTCGCTTCAGTCCTGTCCGACTCTGTGTGACCCCATAGACGGCAGCCCACCAGGCTCCCCCGTCCCTGGGATTCTCCAGGAAAGAACACTGGAGTGGGTTGCCATTTCCTTCTCCAATGCATGAAAGTGAAAAGGGAAAGTGAAGTCGCTCAGTTGTGTCCGACTCTTCGCGACCCCATGGGCTATAGCCCACCAGGCTCCTCCATCCATGGGATTTTCCAGGCAAGAGTACTGGAGTGGGGTGCCGTTGCCTTCTCTGACCAGGGATTTAGGTGGGGAATATATTGGGAGATTGAGATTGACATATACACTCTACTATACATAAAATAGATAACTAATAAGGACCTACTGTATAGCACAGAGAACTCTACTCAGTACTTTGTAATGGCCTATATGGGAATAGAATCTTAAAAAGAATGGACTTATATATATATATATATATTTATATTTATATATATATATATATAAAACTGATTTACTTTGTATCTGTATACCTGAAACTAACACAGCATTATGCATCAACCATACTCTAACAGAAATTTTTTTAAAAAGAATGTTCTCACAGGAAGATGAAGAGAAAGTCTTTGAAAAGAGATTACATACTCCTGCCTCATCTGAGGCAAAACTGCTCTGGAATTTTATCTTTAAAAACCCCACAATTTCTTTGATGTGTTCATTTTCTCTTGTATTTCCCTCTCTCAGTTCACATTGGCTAAAGTTAAGTCTCCCATGCCCTTCCACAAAATAGAATATGACTTGCAGGCCAGTTACATATCTTATGCTATCTCTTCCAGATATCAATGCATTTTTATTTAAAAAAAATTTTTTTAATTTTTATTTAAATACAGTTGATTTACAATGCTGTATTCTGTACAGCAAAATGACTCATATATATATGTATATACATATGTATGTATATGCACATGAATATATATATATATATTATTTTTCATATTCTTTTCCATTATGGTTTGTCACAGAATGTTGAATATAGTCTCCTGTGCTGTACAGTAAGACCTTGTTGTTTATCCATTCTATATATGAAAGTTTGCCTCTGTTAATCCCAAACCCCAATTCCTTCCCTCCTCTCTTCCCACCACTGCCTTTTTAAACCTCATCCTTATTTATGGAATGAAAAGAGGCCATCAATTTAACTTCCTCTGAAGGAAAGTGAATTCTTAAACATATAAGTAAACATAATTTTAGTGCCTTTAGCGCTTCTCAACCAAAATGACCTAAGGCTGAATGAATGAGATTATCAGGATAAATTAGAAGAATTTTCAATTTATTTAACAGCAGCCTGGATGCTCTATTTTGAGATGTGGCCATACTTGCTCATTAAGCTGGAGGTGTTTCTACTTGCCCAGGTGAGCTAATTCAGGCACAAAAAAATGAGCTCATGATTTAGCAGCTGCTGAGTGGATTCCATTCGCACTTTTGGGTTATGTTTTGAGTATATCACACTCAGCATCTGATATTTCTCCCTATCTACTCAGTGTGATTGTATTGTTTTCTCTTTCCTTACCTTTACAGCATAAATATACCTACAGACTTCAGTTCCTGCAGCCGGGCCAGCTTTGAAAAATTCTTTGAAGATAAATTATCCAATTGCCTCTTTAATGTCCCACTGCCTACAGATATCATATCCACCCCGATCTGTGGGAACCAGTTGGTAGAAATGGGAGAAGACTGTGATTGTGGGACCCCTGAGGTACCACCAGCTCTTTTAAAAATGATCTAGTTTGTTTTTCAATTGCTTAAGAGATGAACTGTTAAAGAACATATGTGTGCATGCTAAGTCGCTTCAATAATATCCGATTCTTTGGGACTCCATGGACTGTAGCCTGCCAGATGTCTCTGTCCATAGGACTCTCCAGGCAAGAATACTGGAGTGGATTGCCATGCCCTCCTCCAGGGGATCTTCCCCATCCAGGGATTGAGCATGAGTGTCTTACATCTCCTGCATTGGCAGCCTGTTCTTTACCATTGGCCCCACCTGGGAAACCCAAATGAACCTTGTGTTTCCTGTAATTTTGTAGATTTGTGTTTGTAGACAGTGGTCAGGTCAACCTTTCTCACAAAAAAACCCCTGAATTGCTTAAGATCTTCCTTGCTTCCCTCTCAAGATTCCTTCCCCATCTTCTGTTTTATAAATTCCACCCACCAGCTTGGGCTTCATATCCTCAACCCTCCTTTTTTGGGAGAAATACCTCACATTTCTTATGTGCCTAAGACTTACTGAGCAATTACTTTAGACCCAGCCCTATGATAGATCTCAGAGAGTGGAAATAACCTGCTTAGGGTCATGGGGCTGGTAATTGGAGGAGCCAAGATCTGGATTCAGGTGTTAGGTGTGTGTTTTTTTTTTTAAACAACCCTAGAGCCTCCCTGCCCTGGAATTCAGTCATTTCTCACTGCTTTGGGACTCAGAAATTGTTATCATTCAAAGTGCCTGGCTTGGTCCCACCCTCTTGATAGGGAAGCAAGGACTCTGAATGGGACCTTTGCCCCTATCTTATTAACATTCAAGTGAGTACCAGGCCAGGCCCTTAGGATGTGAGCCTTTCAGTAACTTGAAAACTGTGCATGCTTGCTCAGTGTCCAACTCTTCAACCCCATGGGCTATAGCCCACCAAGCTCCTCTGTCCATGGGATTTTCCAGGCAAAGATACTGGAATGGGTTGCTCTTTCCTCCTCCAGGGGATCTTCCCAACCCAGGGGTCCAACTCTGTATCCTGTGTCTCCTGCACTGGCAGATGGATTCTTTACCACTGCACCACCTGAGAAGCCTAACTTCAAAATAGGATTACACATTTATCTTTTCTGTGGGAAAAAGGAAACTTTCCCAGATGATGTTTGTTTGAAATAAGGTCAAGAGTTTCAACACTAAAAATCTGTGACTCTAAATACATCACACCTTTTGGCTGAATCTAAACAGCTGGGAGGGATTGGGGGCAGGAGGAGAAGGGGACGACAGAGGATGAGATGGCTGGATGGCATCACTGACTCGATGGACGTGAGTCTGGGTGAACTCTGGGAGTTGGTGATGGACAGGGAGGCCTGGCATGCTGCGATTCATAGGATCACAAAGAGTCGGACATGACTGAGCAACTGAACTGAAACAGCTACAAGGGGAGATTCCCCAGTAGGATTTTCCCCCATGCCTCGTGTAGGTGTTTGATTTCTTAGAAACGAGGAGGAGAGAAGAAGACAAAGTATATTGCCTTACAGAGAATTGAGTTAAATGTCAAACTTGATTAAAGAACTGTATTTTTAGATTTTCTGTACATGCTCTAGAGCTTAAACTTACTGCTGGATAGATACAAAACTGATGAGCTGAATTATGTTCATTAGTTAGAAGAATTTGATTTTCAAAAACTATCCCTTTTTTTGTTGTTTTATTTCATATTTCACCAAAAGTATACCATGTTCAGTATTAATCTGGAAGATTGGAGAAGCTAGAAAAGATATTTAAAAAAGAAAAAGACAAAGTCAAATTCAGATAAACTCAATATTTCTAATGTTAAGCTTGTGTTTTTTCTCCCAAATTATTTTCAGACCGTATCAAAGGAATGTCTGTGTGATGAGTAAATTATATTATGAATAGTGCAAAAAATGAGACCAAAAGCTAATCTGGTATTTACATTTGTTTCTGGATTTCTTAGGAATGTACCAACATTTGCTGTGATGCAAAAACATGTAAAATGAAAGAAAATGTTCAATGTGCATTAGGAGAATGCTGTGAAAAATGCCAGGTAAGATTATTATTTATTTATACCTTAATAATTATGTTTGCTCTTTGGTTTTTTTTTTTTTCTGTATTAAAATCTTATCTTAGAGGTTATGTTAAATGAAATAGGCAAAGTAATATTTTTCTGTCTGTAAAATAATGTTAGCTACCATCTCTCAAGTCCTCACTGAACACTTTGCAACCTTGGGCTCTTTAATTCTCTGACAGCCCTTTGAGGTAGATATTATTATTTAATTTTGTTTTTGAGGGGACAGAGTCTCAGAACAGAAAACATACAAAATAATATAGCCACTAAATGGCAAACTCCAAATATGACCAGTTCTAAAGCCAATGTTTGGTTACTCCTACCTACTGTTTCTTCTGATGCCATGGGGTCTTCTTGGACCAAGTCCAGTAACTGTTTGCGTATACCCTTTGTCAACAAAAAACAAATCAGTTAATCTAAGAAAGAAATGAAAAATTTCATTCTAGTCAAATTGAGGATCATAACGGGAAGACCATCTCACAATGCTCTGGAAACCAGTGAGCCCCATTAGGATTCAAAGCACAGTTGTGTAAGTTTTTCAAGACAAATACATTAATTAACATATTATCGATAATTTACACAATCCAGATCTAAGTGCCATCATGGCCCCTTACAAGCTCAAGAAGGAAAGTTATTGTTGGTGCTGGGAGGATGTTGCTCTTTATGATTGAGCAGGTATTTCTGCCCATGGCGAGGTTTGATTCATCCTAATGCAGATACACAATGCATATTCAGGGGAGAGAGGAGGCCATAGGGCAAAGATACTTTTTTATGTTTAAATTTTTCTTGTCTTGCCATAAAATATGAATTTATTTCATATTTTAATAATGGCTTAGTGGGAAATTTTATTTTGAATAATATAGGGGTTCCTTTATCTTCATCCTTTGAAGTCACTTCCAGATGAAATTCTTAGAAAAAAAGACTTAGGATGAGGATGCTCTGTCAGTTTCTCTGTGGGGCTTTTTTGAATTTCTCTTCCAGTTAAGAGTTTAGCATATTTCATTCTACTATGGCACAGAATTCTGTATTGTGATTATTTATTTGTTTTCTTAATTAAACTGATTGTTAAGGTCCAGGATCTGATTCATGCTCACTTAACAATGAATTGCATATATTTTAAATGCACGGTAATCATGTAAAAAAGGAATATGCAGATGGCATGCTGGGTTATAGGTAGTGTTTTGGATAGATGTTTTTTGTTTGTTTTTGTTTTGTTTTGATGTTGGAGGGAAAGGAAAGAAATAAAGAAAACCAAAAGGAATAAAATTGGAGAATGTAAGTAGTATTCAGCAAGTATTTAAGTCCCATTTGTTAGAGATTACGGGTGATTAAAAAAAAAAAAGTAGCTTGTTTCTAACAAGCTGTGTGTGCTGTGCTTAGTCACTCGGTAGTATCTGATTAGTTGTAATCCTTTGGACTGTAGTCTGTCAAGATCCTCTTGTCTGTCAGGGGAGTGTGTAATTTCCTCAGTTCTGTCTCACTGCAACAAAGATTTGAAACGGCGGACCAGTGTTACAGTTCAGTTACAGCTCAGTTTTATTTGGCAAGCAAAGGATAGTACACTTTCAAGGCGTGAGGGCAGGCCGACCCCAAAGGAGAGGTCTTGGCTTACTCCTTTTATTCATTTGTTTTCTCCCCACTGAGCCTGCCCTATGCAAATTGGGCTAGCCAAGAAGTGGGTATGTTTGTTTCACAGGAAGTTCTCACTCCAGTCCACAGGTTTTCTTTTGTTCCATTTTTGCAGGCTTTTCCCTTTCTTTTTTAGCCACTGCCATTTTGGACTCCTTTTTCCTATTCTAACTACCTAATATTTCCCCCTCAAGAGATGGGAGACCCAATTCCTAGGGAATAGGGGCGTCAGGGTCTCTGTGGCTACTTTCTGCTGAGCTGGGATGCGAGGTGCATTGGACCTCCCCCTCTTTCTAGTCTCAAGCCTCAGAGTCCTTATAGCGGTGTCCATCTAAGGGTGAGTGATATTTTCCATGGTCAGATGTAGTTTCATCTATCCTTATTGAACTAGCACCGTATTTTGTAGCTTGTTGACCTGGGCAGAGACAAAATGGGTTAAACAATTGATAATGCATGGAGCAATCATAAGCAGCATCAATATGGTGATAACAGGGATTAGTAGGGGCATTAGCCAACTCCAAATCCCCCCTTGCCAAGAGAAAGATCCCCCAAAGAGAGATTGTAGCCACCCTGAAAACCCTCCAGCTTGTTCTTTGAGCTCATTCTTTGAGATCCCTTAGGATTTGAATGTTTTTCTTGAGGACTGTGAGACTTTAACTTAGCTTGAGATATTTACCCAGAAACAACACATCTCATTCAAGATGGCTCAAGTCCCTTCTTGTTCAGGCATCAGGAAATCTATCTTCTGGATTTTTCTGTATTTTGGAGTACAACCCCTGCCAAGCTGTGTTGGCTCTTTAGAGCTTTCCTGAGAAATCTTATCCCCAGAAACTTAATTTTGGGGGTGTTCATTAGAATGGCACTCATCTGTAGTCCTGAATAGTTATCTGAGATCTCCCAGGGGCTTACAGGTGTATTGAGTGTCCTCTTCTGTTTTCTTCCACAGCTTGACTCATTAGTAGTAAATCCAGGAGTTGTGTCCTGGTACCTTGACTGTTGTGGGGGTAGAAAGCATTACAGGATAGGGGGCTCTTCCATTTGGGCTGGAGTTGAGTCTTTGGGGACCCATCTTTCCAGACTTTAATTTGGACTTGAGTCCCTGGAGCATATTGTGGTAGGTCTTTAGAATTTTTTGGGTCCTGGTTGACAACCCACAAGCGTATATCTTGTTGGAATTGCCCAAAGGCCATGGATTAAGACTGGGGGGTCTGAACCTCCGGATCTAGGAAGAGGTCATTGACATAAACAAAAAGTCTCCCATATAGCATCTCATAAGGACTAAGACCAACCTGTTCCTTAGGGGCAATATGGGTGCAGAGGAGAGATATTGGTAAAGCCTCCTTCCATCCCAGGGAGGTCTCCTAGGTTATCTTTTTTATCATTGATTTTAAGGATTGGTTGGCTCTTTCTACTTTTCCTGAAGACTGAGGGCTCTAGGCACAATGAAGGTAATAAGTAATGCCCAATGCTTTACAGACCGCTTGGGTGACCTTAGAAGTAAATGATGTCCCATTGTCACTTTGTAATGAGCTTGACAGACTAAATCTTGAAATGATTTCATGGAACAGTTTTTTTTTTGTTTTTGTTTTTTTGTTTTTACCACCTCCTCAGCCTTCTCAGTGTGGGTGGGAAAGGCTTCAATCCATCCTGTGAATGTATCTATCATGACTAGTAGGTATTGAGAAATTGGCATCTGGGGGAAGTCGATCTGCCAGTCCTCTCCCGGGTAGGTCCCATGTCATTGGACAGGGTGGGCCAGCTGGGGTCCTCAAGCTCCTTGGGAGTTGTTTAACTGGAAAGTGGAACAAGAGACCACTTGCCTTATAGTCGTTTGGAGGCCTGTTCCTCTGAAGGCCCTTTCTAGTAATCTTTGGAGGGCCTTCTCCCCTAAATGAGTGTTGGCATATAAGGAGTTAACCAACTACCACTGAAAGTTCCCAGGCAGGAAAAGGAGTCCCTCCTTTTGGAACCAGCCCATAAGATCTTCTTGAAAGCCCTCGCTCTTAGCTTTAAGAGTCTCACTTACAAAATATGAAGGAGTTTCTGGCAAATTAGTCTGTGGAACTAAGGTGGTAACACCTATTAGGTCATTGTTTTGTCATGCTGCTCTCTTTTTGGTGTCCTTTACAATGGGAGACTGAAACCTCAGCAGGCAGATGGACTGCCTCCAAGAACCTAAGGATTTGATCACCATATTTGATTGGGGACCCTTGTGTGGTCTAGTGGCCTCTTTCTTCCTAAAATAGCAGCATATGCATGTAGCACCAGAAAGGCAAAGTTGGAGTCAGTGTAAATGGCTACTCTTTTTCCTTTTCCCAGCTGTAGAGCTTGAGTCAGGACTATTAGCTCAGCCAATTGGGCTGAAGGACCTGGTGGCAAAGGTTTAGCCTCTATGATCTCAAAATTGGAGTCTACTGCATATCCAGCTCTTCTTTTTCCATCCAAGACAAAGCTGCTTCCATCAGTGTACCAGATTTCCTCAGGATTGGTCAGAGGATCTTCTGACAACCCCTCTTGGGGTTTTGTCCAGTGGTTCAAAGTTTCTAGGCAAGAGTAAAAGGGGAGAGAGTCCTTGGGGCTAGGCAGGAACATAGCTGGATTAAGAACCTCACAAGGGGATACAGTCAGGCCTGAATTTTCCATCAGCACTACTTGATATATGAGGATCCTTTGATCAGACATGCATAAATGGCCTCTCCCATTCAGGAGTTGTTCCACTTGGTGGCTGGTAAAAATAGCTGATTTGCCCCTAAAGTTCAGTTCAGTTGCTCAGTCATGTCTGACTCTTTGCGACCCCATGAATTGCAGCACACCAGGTCTCCCTGTCCATCACCAACTCCCGGAGTTCACTCAAACTCACGTCCATTAAGTCAGTGATGCCATCCAGCCATCTCATCCTCTGTCTTCCCCTTCTCCTCCTGCCCCCAATCCCTCCCAGCATCAGAGTCTTTTCCAATGAGTCAACTCTTTGCATGAGGTGGCTAAAGTTGCCCCCAAAAGAGAGTTTTAAAGCATCTTCTATCAGGACTTCAGTAGCTGCAAGATTTCGAAAGCAGGGAAAGATCTCTTCCCAATAAAGGAGTAGGACACTCAGGCACCACCAGAAACTGGTGGGAAAATATTTGTCCATCCGAGTGACAAAGAAGTGCTTAGGTGAATCTTTTTGTTATTGTTTTTCCTGTAGCAACAAAAATGGCACAGGTTTGGGAGGAGAATGCTCCAGAGTAGGAGGTCAGGACAGAGTAGGTAGCCCTGTGTCAACCAAGAAATTCTTAGACCTACCTGCCACATCCGGTTGGACCCTTGACTCTGGCTCCATGAAGGTTATCTGTGACAGGTAGGCTGGCTGGAGCAGGCCACTTCACTTCTGTTGAACTATCAAGAGGGAAGGTTTAGTGCTTTGACCTTGAGGCTCTTGGGTCCCAAGGGCAGAGTGCCACCCAGTGTTCCAATTGATGGCGTTTGTAGCAAATTTTTTAGCAGACTTGTCACAGTTTGGATACTCTTTGGCCCAATATACCACCTGTCTACAGATTAGGCATGTGCCTTGTGCCTTGTCCTTCAAGGACTCGGAGTTTGCCATAGGGCTTCCCTGGAAGACAGCCAGCATCTGGACATGCCTTATTTCTTTCCTTCTTTCCCTTTCCTGGGCCTTGGCCCTCCTTCTCCTGTTCTCTGATATAAAAGGTATTGGTGGCTGTCTGGACCATCTCATCTAAAGAGGCAGCAGGGTCCTGCTGCTGTAGCTGTTGCAACTGTATCCTGATGTCTGATGTACACTGGGATAGGAATTTGTCCTTTAAGATCACCTGTTCCTCATAAGAGTCTAAGTTGGTAAACTTTTGAAGGGCCTCTTTTAGACTTTCCAGAAAGGCAGTGGGGTTCTTGTTGGACTCCTGAGTTATTGCTGAGACTGGGTAAAGTCCCACAACTAATAGGCTTCCTTCTATTTTCCTTGGGTGGACTTCCTTAGGGGTGAGTCTATCTGAAGCTTATCCTACCCAGTACTGTTGTAACCTAAGAGCCAGGCATACTTGGGTCAGGGTGCAGATCCCCAGGCAGGTTGAGATGTGACAACCTCCTGGAGATTGAATCCCCGGGCAGGTCGAGGCATGACAACCTCCTGATAATTGGGTCCCTGGGCAGGTCAAGGCATGTAGACCTCCTGGGACCCCTGGACTGGTGGATCCCCAAGCAGGTTGAGGCATGACATCCTCCCAAGGACCAGATTCCTAGGCAGGTTGACGCAGGTCGACCTCCTGGGACACCCAGGCTGGAGCTGGGCATTCCCAATGACTCTAGTATGACTAGTGCTGGGTAGGATTAAGGGGTTGTAATCTTAACTCATTGCTGGTTTTGTCCACCACAGATGGGAATAGATACCATGATGTAAAGCAATCCAAGCCTGTGCCCTGAGGACTGGGAACCTAAGGAAATAGCCATAAACATTATCCTCTTATTTCTCTGAGGGAATGTAGTCACTGATTTCCTCGCTTAGCCTTCCAGAGCAGTTTAGGGTATTCCAGTGGTAAACATTTCATTGTCATAGACCCACTTTAGGTAATAACAGAGGTAATGACAAAGGCTTTCTTATCTTTTCTTGCTATTCTTGGAACTCTGCATTCAGATGTTATATCTTTCCTTTTCTCCTTTGCTTTTCGCTTCTCTTCTTTTCACAGCTATTTGTAAGGCCTCCCCAGGACAGCCATTTTGCTTTTTTTGCATTTCTCTTTTCTATGGGAATGGTCTTGATCCCTGTCTCCTGTACAATGTCACGAACCTCATTCCATAGTTTCATCAGGCACTCTATCTATTAGATCTAGGCCCTTAATCTATTCTCACTTCCACTGTATAATCATAAGGGATTTGATTTAGGTCATACTTGAATGGTCTAGTGGTTTTCCCTACTTTCTTCAATTTCAATCTGAATTTGGCAATAAGGAGTTCATGATCTGAGCCACAGTCAGCTCCTGGTCTTGTTTGCTGACTGTATAGAGCTTCTCCATCTTTGGCTGCAAAGAATATAATCAATCTGATTTTGGTGTTGACCATCTGGTGATGTCCATGTATAGAGTCTTCTCTTGTCTTGTTGGAAGAGAGTGTTATGACCAGGCTCGGCAAAACTCTATCAGTCTTTGCCCTGCGTCATTCCGTATTCCAAGGCCAAATCTGCCTGTTACTCCAGGTGTTTTCCTGACTTCCTACTTTTGCATTCCAGTCCCCTATAATGAAAAGGACATCTTTTTGGGTGTAGTTCTAAAGGTCTGTAGGTCTTCATAGAACCATTCAACTTCAGCTTCTTCAGCGTACTGGTTGGGGCATAGACTTGGATTACTGTGATATAAATGGTTTGCCTTGGAAACGAACAGAAGATCCATTCTGTCGTTTTGAGATTGCATCCAAGAACTGCATTTCAGACTCTTTTGTGACCATGATGGCTACTCCATTTCTTCTGAAGGATTCCTGCCTGCAGTAGTAGATATAATGGTCATCTGAGTTAAATTCACCCATCCAGTCCATTTCAGTTCGCTGATTCCTAGAATGTCGACTTCTTCAGCGATCAATGCAAAGAAATAGAGGAAAACAACAGAATGGGAAAGACTAGGGATCTCTTCAAGAAAATCAGAGATACCAAAGGAACATTTCATGCAAAGATGGGCTTGATAAAGGACAGAAATGGTATGGACCTAACAGAAGCAGAAGACATTAAGAAGAGATGGCAAGAATACACAGAAGAACTGTACAAAAAAGATCTTCACAACCCAGATAATCACGATAGTGTGATCACTGACCTAGAGCCAGACATCCTGGAATGTGAAGTCAAGTGGGCCTTAGAAAGCATCACTACAAACAAAGCTAGTGGAGGTGATGGAATTCCAGTTGAGCTATTCCAAATCCTGAAAGATGATGCTGTGAAAGTGCTGCACTCAATATGTCAGCAAATTTGGAAAACTCAGCAGTGGCCACAGGACTGGAAAAGGTCCGTTTTCATTCCAGTCCCAAAGAAAGGCAATGCCAAAGAATGCTCAAACTACTGCACAATTGCACTCATCTCACACGCTAGTAAAGTAATGCTCAAAATTCTCCAAGCCAGGCTTCAGCAATATGTGAACCGTGAACTTTCTGATGTTCAAGCTGGTTTTAGAAAAGGCAGAGGAACCAGAGATCAAATTGCCAACATCTGCTGGATCATGGAAAAAGCAAGAGAGTTCCAGAAAAACATCTATTTCTGCTTTATTGACTAGGCCAAGCCTTTGACTGTGTGGATCACAATCAACTGTGGAAACTTCTGAAAGAGATGGGAATACCAGAACACCTGATCTGCCTCTTGAGAAATCTGTATGCAGGTCAGGAAGCAACAGTTAAAACTGGACATGGAACAACAGACTGGTTCCAAATAGGAAAAGGAGTTCGTCAAGGCTGTATATTGTCACCCTGCTTATTTAACTTATATACAGAGTATATCATGAGAAATGCTGGACTGGAAGAAACACAAGCTGGAATCAAGATTGCCGGGAGAAATATCAATAACCTCAGATATGCAGATGACACCACCCTTATGGCAGAAAGTGAAGAGGAACTCAAAAGCCTCTTGATGAAAGTGAAAGTGGGGAGTGAAAAAGTTGGCTTAAAGCTCAACATTCAGAAAACGAAGATCATGGCATCTGGTCCCATCACTTCATGGGAAATAGATGGGGAAACATGGAAACAGTGTCAGACTTTGTTTTCTCTGGGCTTCAAAATCACTACAGATGGTGACTGCAGCCATGA
>NW_020867506.1:0-17356 GCF_003369695.1 Bos indicus x Bos taurus | reverse complement strand
GGTGCTTACCCTAACAACACCCTTTCCCTTAAAGTTACATATCGGAAAGAAAGCTGCAGAGCCACCTAACTGCCAGACTCAATTACTGGGTTACAGCACCCAGTTTATGACTGCCTTTGAGGAAGAACAATGCAAGAGGAAGAAATCAAGATCCTATCACTTTTGTTCCTCATCACTGACTCCTGACTGTGAGCAATTGCCTTGTATAGAGCTCCTCATGGAGGACGGGGCACAGTTCTTGAGGCTTGAGCCTACTGTGTTCCCCTTCTCCACTGGCTGAGAATAAAAGTGCCTTTCTATTTCCTCCAAACTCTGTCTCTGTATTTTTCATTCGGCTTCGGCGGGCAGAGAAGGCCAAGATTTTGCCTGGCGTCACTGGTTGATGTCAGCCAGCCCGATATCTATCTCCCTTGTTTGTTTTGATTCATATTCTGTGGTAGCTGTTTTCTGGAGGCCCTAACACGTGATGCACAGCTCTTCATAGTCTGTGCCCACCTCCTATCTGTGCATCCCTTGATTCCCCAGTTTTTTGCTGTCTCCAATCTTCCAGTATTTTTTCCTTCTGGGCCCTGACAAAACCTTTCAAGACCTTGCCATTGCCCATGAATTCCTACCCCATGCCACTTCTTGGAGTCTTTTTGTTCCGTTGTCTTCTTGCCCAGCCAGTGCCATGGTAGGTATGTCATGACCTACTCACCACACCATGTGCGATCACTTTCTCCAAGCCTCCAAGAGCCAGCCTAGCAGTGTGTTAGTAATGTGTATCCTAGACCCTGCCTGGACACAGAGCCTGTGTGTGTCTCTGTACATCATGGAAAGGGTTTCCACATCAGTAAACTCACTCTACCAAAATTTATGTTCTGCCCATCTTGATCCAGCCACGGGTCACTCCTACATGCTCTCCAGCTTCTGCCAACACCTCTTGGCTAGATCCTATACCTCCTTGAGGATACAAACCCTTTCTTGTCTTAGTCTTAGCTTCTCCCTGGATAGGTTATTTTGTAACTTCACTCTCGTTATTGTTCTGATGCCCAGGAGGGGAGTTATTTCCTGAGCTAGCTTGTGTCTTGGGTAACAGAAGGCTCTGAATTGTTTTTGAGGAAGTGGGGAGCACAGATCTTTAGGAAGGAGGAGTGGGCCTCTTCTGCAGGCCCAAAGTGTTCAGGGGAACTCAAAATTCGATATTTTCAATTCACTGACCCAGATGTCCCCATTGCCATTCACAGGGCCCCACTTCTTCTCAATCAAGGCCTTAACTTTGACAAAGCAGAATTGCAATGAGAAGTCACCCTTCCTCTGAAACTCCATTGCCTCATAATTAAACCCTGGGCCTGACCCTCTGTGACTTTCCCGTCCTGTGACTTCAGCAAATATCTCTCTTATATGTTGCCAGGGAAGTCCACTGACATTCACAGTTTGTCTTAGATTGGTAGTTAATCACCTTCACACCTTTTATTGTATTTCTTCAGTACAGGAATAGCCCTCAGCAACAGCCATCTGAATCCATGTAATTATGACTTCCTGTAACCTCTCAAATGCCTGAAATAGCACCCCATCACCTTCTATGGATATCTTGTCCCAATTGTCCACTGATCAAGGTTTAACATTTGCACAGTTACAGCATGCTAGTTTTCAATACTCCATTTACTACCAGATGACATTTTCATTGCTGGTTGGCTGGTTTGTAATCCAGCTCTAGAATCCATTTTAGATTTTGCTTCCTGAGACCACTTCTGTTAGCAGTTGGTGTCAAAACACGTTTCCCAGGAAAGAGACTCGAAATAGAGATTTCCCTGTAGGAAGGTTCCTAGTGAGAGCTCTTGGGAATAACCCTGTTGAGGGAGTGAAGAAAAACAAGACTGAGCAGAAGGAGGAGTTGAACCATGAAGCAGATGTGGCAGCAGCCTCAGCAGATCTTTGGGAGCTCTGAGGCTCAGAAAGCCCTTCAGAGATGTCCTGAATTGAGGCAAGGGGATTGGGCCTTTGCGCTTCCAACTTTTGGGATGTGGGTTGTCCCCAGGGAGGGAGGCATGGCCTTGGACAAGGCATATACCTTCAGCCAAGTTGAATATCCTTGGAGGAACTCAAGTCCTTGGCTTCTCCCAGCAGCCTAGGGAGTACTGCCTTGTTACTGAAAGGGGGGACCTGGCCGTGCACCACAGCCTCCAATACACAGCTTCTGCCGTATAGACCTTCCAGGTCACTCTTCCCACAGCAGCTGGTCCTGCTGTGATCAGGAAGCCCTGAACTCCCAGCCGTCCCTCATCTCCAGGACTCCCATCCCAACAGAGCTCTGTATATCTCCTCATTTGGTGCCTTGTCTTCCTCAACTATCTAAATCCTTCCCTGAGTCCCCTAGAATCCACAATTTCCATCAGCAAAATCTCTTCTAATCTAAAAATGTGCTCTGAATATTCCTTCATCTTCTTGGGCCTAAATTCTTGGAGTATTCAGAAAGGTAGCCTCCAATGACTGCCTTCACCAGCCAGCTTCTGAATAATTGAGAAATAAAACAAAAGTAGTGATGGGGACCAAATATCACCTTTCTTGTTGGTAGAGGCCAGATTGGAGGATATGGGTTTAGTGTATAACCTTGTGGACTTGACAACATCACACTTGAGAATTAGACCACCCCACATATTCACACGTATTTCACATGTGGACCACACATATTTTTCTTTTTTTTCTTCTGAAGCCCTCAGTTATGCAGTTTTAAATAATTCCCTGTTGTATATAAATTGTCTCAGCCCCCTTTTGGAAACATGTCAGGTATAATTAGAAAAAAAAAGAGAGGCAGGATTCTCAAAAATCGGATAAATGATAATAGGATCTAATGTGTTATGTGCCAAATAAAAAAGGTAGGATATTACTACTGGAATTCTGCAAAGGAGGTGGTCACTAAAAAATTAAAGCCCCAACCTCAAGGAAGCTATCCTGTTACAAGACACTTCCCCGGGCCATTCACTTCCCCACTCTTCTAGATGGCTATTTCACACCCCCTTTTTTTCTGAATTTCGTCACCTCCTTCTCTCCCCCTTCTCTGTTGATGTCCTTGCACAGAAGAAAATAGAAGCAATCAGAGGAGAACAACCACAAGTACCCACCAACACAGCTTGCCCACCCACCCCCTGCATCTGTGCTCCTATATCCTGCTGTCCCTCCTATTTCTGTGAACCAACCACCTGTGTGTATCAAGGCTCAGCTCCTCCACTACGCGCTGATACCACCCCCTTGCACCTACTCAAATGCAGCACTCCAGTGAGCCTCTCCTCTTCCTTCTGCTTCATCAACCCCCCTCTTTCTATGGCTTCTTTCCAACTAGCATACAAGCAAGCAGTAATGTCTTCAATCTTAAAAAAAAAAATCTTGTTTGAAGATAATTTCTGCTCTCTTAAAAAGTCTTGATCTTATCTCCCCTTCCCACTACTAGCTTTTCTCCTTTTTCCTTCATGCCAAACATCTAGACTGATTATTCTCATTGTTTCCTGTTGCTTCACTCTCATTTTCTCTTGAACCTGTTTCAATCAGATTTGTACTCCCAGCACCCCACCAACAATGCCTTTGTCAGGGTCGCCAATGGCTCTTTTATTGTTGAATCCAATGTTGAGTTTCTGATTCTCATCCTATTGATTCATCAATCATTCCCTCTTCCTTAAAAAGCTTGCTCCATCTGATCCCAGGACACCACCTCTCTTGATTTCCTCCACCTCACTAGCTTCCTTTTAAGATTCCCCTGCTGGTTCTCTATCTTTCTCACCAGGAAATATTGGAAGGCCCCATGGCACAGTCTTTAAACCTCTTCTTTGGTTGATGTACACCTACTCTCTTGGTGATCTCATTTAGCTTCAGGCTTTAAATATCATCTACACATTGAAAACTCCTAAATTCATACCGTTAGCCTGGACTTCTCCCTGTTTGACTGTCAATTTGACATTTCCATTTAGATGTCTAATGGATATCTAACACTTTATACATTCAACATCAAGCTCTTGATATCTGCCAGCACACCCCCTCCAACCACCACCCCCCCGCCAAATATAGGCTATTCCTGCAGCTTACCCCATTCTATCCTGCCAATTGCTCAGAACACAGACCTTAGTGCTATCCTAGACTCTTCTCGTTATCTCAGTTTCCACATCTAACCCATCAGCAAATCTTGGTGGTTCTACCTGCAAATGACTCCAGAATCCTGCTACTTACCACTACCTCCTCTGCTGTCACCTGGGTCCAAGTTATCTTCGCATCCTAATGGGACTCCCTATTTCCCTCCTATTCCTGTGGCCTTATCAACACAACATCTGGAGCAATCCTCCTACTCAAAATCCTCCATGGTTTCCCACATCATGTAGTATAAGAATAAGATTCTTTACAATGCCGCAAGAGCCCACATGATAAAGTCCTACTACCTCTTTGACTTCAGCCCCTATTTCTGTTTTGGATTATCCTGCCCCAGCTGACCTCCTTTGTGTTCTCTGCATACACCAAACAAGCTCCTACCCCAGAGCTTTGCACATCCTGTTCTGTCTACCTGATACTCATGGCCCTCAGATATCTGCATAGCTTGCTTTCTCCCTTTTTAGCCTCTGTTTCAAGGTCACCTTGTTAGAAGGTGTCAGAAGGGCAACCTCACATACAATAGCAATCATTCCCTTCCTTGTTACTCCCTATCTCCTGATCTTGCATTTTTCCATACCACAATTACTGTCTGACATATTATATATTTGTTTATTTACTTTTTTTCTGTAATCCTTCCCCTGATGTAAGTTTCTTGAAAGTATGTTTTCTGGGTGTTTTGTTTGTTATTCTGTCTATCAGATCTAGTCCCTTAAATCTATTTCTCACTTCCACTGTATAGTCATAAGGGATTTGATTTAGGTCATACCTGAATGGTCTAGTGGTTTTCCCTACTTTCTTCAATTTAAGTCTGAATTTGGCAATAAGACTTCATGATCTGAGCCACAGTCAGCTCCTGGTCTTGTTTTTGCTGGCTGTATAGAGCTTCTCCTTCTTTGGCTGCAAAGAATATAATCAAACTGTGGAAAATTCTGAAGGAGATGAGAATACCAGACCACCTGACCTGCCTCTTGAGAAACGTGTACGCAGGTCAGGAAGCAACAGTTAGAACTGGACATGGAACAACAGACTGGTTCCAAATAGGAAAAGGAGTACATCAGGGCTGTATATTGTTACCCTGCTTGTTTAACTTATATGCAGAGTACATCATGAGAAATGCTGGGCTGGATGAAGCACAAGCTGGAATCAAGATTTCCAGGAGAAATATCAATAACCTCAGATATGCAGATGACACCACCCTTATGGCAGAAAGTGAAGAGGAACTAAAGAGCCTCTTGATGAAAGTGAAAGAGGAGACTTAAAAAGTTGACTTAAAGCTCAACATTCAGAAAACGAAGATCATGGCATCCAGTCCCATCACTTCATGGGAAATAGATGGGGAAACAGTGAAAACAGTGTCAGTCTTTATTTTTGGGCTCCAAAATCACTGCAGATGGTAATTGCAGCCATGAAATGAAAAGACGCTTACTCCTTGGAAGGAAAGTTATGACCCAACCTAGATAGCATATTCAAAAGCAGAGACATTACTTTGTCAACAAAGGTCTGTCTAGTTAAGGCTATAGTTTTTCCAGTAGTCATGTATGGATGTGAAAGTTGGACTATAAAGAAAGCTGAGCACTGAAGAATTGATGCTTTTGAACTGTGGTGTTGGAGAAAACTCTTGAGAGTCCCTTGGACTGCAAGGAGATCCAACCAGTCCATCCTAAAGCAGATCAGTCCTGGGTGTTCATTGGAAGGACTGATGTTGAAGCTGAAACTCTAATACTTTGGCCACCTATGGTAAGAGCTGACTCATTTGAAAAGACTCTGATGCTGGGAAAGATTGAGGGCAGGAGGAGAAGGGGATGACAGAGGATGAGATAGTTGGATGGCATCACTGACTCAATGGACATGGGTTTGGGTAGACTTCGGCAGTTGGTGATGGACAGGGAGGCCTGGTGTGCTGCAGTTCATGGGGTCACAGAGAGTTGAACATGACTGAGTGACTGAACTGAACTGTTTGTTGTTCTAGTTGAAACCTAGACCAGTGCCTGGTACATAGGAGATGCTTAATATACCAGATGATCCTTAAACAATGTAGGGGTTAGAGGTGCTGACTGCCTGTGCAGCTAAAATCCATGTATAACTTTTGCCTCCTCCAAAATTTAGCAATTAATTGCCTACAGTTACCAGGAAGCCCTACCTGTTACATAAACAGTCAATTAACACATATGTAGTATATTATATGTATTATATTCTGCCTTCTTATAGTAAGAAGATGGCATCACTGACTCGATGGACATGAGTTTGAGTAAGCTCTGGGAGTTGGTGATAGACAGGGAAGCCTGGTGTGCTGCAGTCCATGGGCTCGCAAATAATCAGACATGACTGAGCAACTGAACTGAACTGAACTGAACTTCTTATAGTAAAGTGAGCTGCTGCTGCTACTGCTGCTAAGTCACTTTAGTCGTGTCCGACTCTGTGTGACCCCATAGACAGCAGCCCACCAGGCTCCCCCGTCCCTGGGATTCTCCAGGCAAGAACACTGGAGTGGGTTGCCATTTCCTTCTCCAAAGCATGAAAGTGAAAAGTGAAAGTGAAGTCGCTCAGTCGTGTCCGACTCTCATCGACCCCATGGACTGCAGCCTTCCAGGCTCCTCCTGAATGGGATTTTCCAGGCAAGAGTACTGGAGTCGGATGCCATTGAGCTACAGAAAAGAAAATGTTATTAAGAAAATCATGGTGGTTCAATGGTTAAGAATCTGCTTTCCAATGCAGGGGATGTGGGTTCGATCCCTGGTCTGAGAACTGAGATCCCCTATGCCATCAGGCAACTAAATCCATGTGATACAACTAGAGAAGTCTGTGCACCACAGCAAAGATCCAACTCAGTCAAAAAAGAAAATTATAAGGGGGAGAAAATACATTTACAGATTGTACTGTATTTATTAATACCATTAGTTTGGTTGTCTGTTTACAGGATGTTATATGTACATTAATATTGTCTTATATGATACAGAACATGGTAAATGTTATTCTTATTACTAATACTAGACATCAAAAATGAAAAGAGAATGCAAAAAAGAAATTTGTATTTATTTGCAGGTGTAAAGTTTCATACATCAATAGCAAAGCAGCAGCAGTATGATTACTTCAGGGTGGCCTAGCCTATAAGCTAATGAATTAATTATCACAAAATTTTTATGGCACAGAATATTACAGTCATACTCATAACACAGTACTGGAAACATTGTTGCATTAAAAGAACACCCTAACTTGTGGTAGCAGGGTGATACAGTTTATCCAGTTACCAGAGAGAGGCATCCTATATAGTAATGTAATTCTTTGAAAGCAAAGTTATGTAACAGTAAAAAAAAAAAGACAAAAACACACCACATTATTAATTTTATATCAAATATCACTCACTTTATGCCTATGTTAGGATAGGCTAGTATCTACATATATTTATGCATTCCTAATACACTGTTTTCTTAAATTGTTCAATATTTCTAGGTTATGTGGTTCATTTGTGAATTGTTTCAAATTGTTGCAAATTTCAAAAAAATTTGTCAACATATTTATTAAGAAAATCTGCATGTAAGTGGAATTGTACAGTTCAAATGTATATTGTTCAAGGGTCAACTGTATTTACTGAAGAAGTAAAAATCTTAACGTAACCCTTGTCTGAGGTTAGCCATTCTAAAATATCATAACTCATGTTCTGCATACTGGAGATTAGCCCAGGCTATTTTAAGAATACTAAAGGATAGTTGTAGAATGATTGCTCATCTATTGTCTATTTAAAACTATATTTGCACAGCTTAATATAAGCTGATATAAAAAACTAAATTTCTATAGGTAACCTAACTTCTGTCTTGTCTACTCACCTGAAACTGTAGAACACATGATCCAATAAAATTTTTCTCAATTTATGATTTGCATTAAAAAATACTTACAAATAACTAAAAATATATTTTGTGTACAATTAAAAAATTCTTTTTATTTAAGATAATAACATTACATAAAAAATATAAAATTCAAGAATATTTGTTAATAGAATGTATGAAAATTTGAAATCTGAACTATTGCAGAAAATCTAACTTTTGCTATACTTTTGTATTTTCAGTTATTCAACTGGTCCTCAGAATATCTCATAATTTAGACTCTATGTCAGAAAATGAAATAACATTTTTGAAGTAAACTTTAAATAAAGCATTCCATGAACTTGTTATATTGAGTTTTTTGCTGCACTCCCCACTAGATGGTGCTGCTAAGAAGTTTTCTTAAAAATTCCAATTTAGAGATATACTTTTAACCAGGCAATAGAATATCATTCATATGTTTAATGATGGTTCTGTAATAACATTTGTTTGTAAAACTTTCAACAAAATGTTCTGTGGGCTTCTAGAGTTTATGTGTGGAGGTGATGTGGGTCAGTTTTATAAATAATAGGCAATCTGCTGCTGCTGCTAAGTCGCTTCAGTCGTGTCCGACTCTGTGAGACCCCATAGACGGCAGCCCACCAGGCTCCCCCATCCCTGGGATTCTCCAGGCAAGAACACTGGAGTGGGTTTGCGATTTCCTTCTCCAATGCATGAGAGTGAAAAGTGAAAGTGAAGTCGCTTAGTCGTGTTTGACTCCTAGCAACCCCATGGACTGCAGCCTTCCAGGGTCCTCCATCCATGGGATTTTCCACGCAAGAGTACTGGAGTGGGGTGCCATTGCCTTCTCCGAATAGGCACTCTGAGTAGGTGAAAATTGGAGAGAGAATTTCAGCTGTAATGGCATTTGAAATTATTAAATTTCCAGTGATCATCATGCAGTTGGCTTTCAATAAACTGTCTCTAACTTAAAAAAATTAGGTAAGATGTACATAATTTTCTTGTAGATCATGCTCAATCTACAAAAGTGTGTATTTCAATTAAAAACCCAGTTGCTTATTCTTACATCGTTCATGAAAAGACAGCTTTATTCATTCTTTCAAATAGGAGATAAGTTTTAAAATTCATAATTGAACAGTTGTACTTATGGTTCTTTCTGTGAAGATATTTTGTCTATTAGACAAAAATTCAGTGTTTTTTTCAGTGTATAATATAAGCTGTGCATGCATGCTAAGACACTTTAGTTGTGTCAGCTCTTTGTGACTCCATGGACTGTAGCTTGCCAAGCTCCTCTCTCCATGGGTTCTTCAGGCAAGAATATGGGAGTAGGTTGCCGTGCCCTCTTCTAGGAGATCTTCCTGACCCAGGGATCGAATCCTCATCTCTTTACTCTCCTGTGTTGGCAGGCAGGTTCTATACCACTTGCACCACCTGGGACCAGTGTAATAGTATGAAGCTATTGGTAAAATACAGCAATTAGCCCTTGTGACCATTTGCTAAGAGCTGCTAATTTCAATGGGAAAACCCAATGGATACAGGGAGTCAGATTCTATAATTTGCTGCAGATTTGATAGTTTAATGGAAATTTGAGGTCAAAGTCCTCTTTTATTTTATCCATTATGGAAATTGAATCTCATTGTGAAATAGCCATTGCATTTTTTCTTTTATGTATTAAATTTCCACTTTTTTCCCTTTTACAAATTGATTCTATTTTCTATCTTTTAATTATTATTATCTTCCCAGATTTATTGAGATATAACTGCATACAACATTGTGTAACTTAAGGTGTACATGATGATTTGATATAGGCATATATGGGAGATGACTACCATAAGATTAGTTACTGTGTTTATCACCTCACATGCAATGGCACCCCACTCCAGTACTCTTGCCTGGAAAATCCCATGGACGGAGGAGCCTGGCAGGCTGCAGTCCATGAGGTCGCTACGAGTTGGACCTGACTGAGCGACTTCCCTTTGACTTTTCACTTTCATGCATTGGAGAAGGAAATGGCAACCCACTCCAGTGTTCTTGCTTGGAGAATCCCAGGGACGGGGGAGCCTGGTGGGCTGCCGTCTATGGGGTCACACAGAGTCGGACAAGACTGAAGTGACTTAGCAGCAGCAGCAGCAAGAGATACTCTCCCAGCAATACAAAATAGTATTGTTAACTTTGGTTACCATGCTGTACATTAGATGCCCAGAATGTATTCATCTTATAACTTTAAGTTTGTACCCTTTGACCACCTTCACTTATCTCCCTCCTTCTCCCCGGCCCCTGTTGTTATTCAGTCGCTATGTCCAAGTCTTTGCAACCCTATGGACTGCAGCACACCAGGCTTCCCTGTCCTTCATTATCTTCTGGAGTTTGTTCAAACTCATGTCCATTGAGCCAGTGATACATCCAACTATCTCATTCTATGTTGTCCCCTTCTCCTCTAGACCTCAACTTTCCCAGCATCAGGGTATTTTCCAATAAGTTGGTTCTTTGTATCAGATGGCCAAAGTATTGGAGCTTCAGCTTCAGCATCAATCCTTTCAATGAATATTCAGTACTGATTTCCTTTAGGATTGACTGGTTTGATCTCCTTGCTGTCCAAGGGACTCTTAAGAGTCTCCTCCAACAACACAGTTTGGAAGCATCAGCTCTTTGGTGCTCAGCTTTCTTTATGGTCCAACTCTCACATCCATACATGACTACTGGAAAAACCATAGCTTAGATTAGATGGATCTAAAACCATAGTTTAGATTAGATGGACCTTTTTCAGCAAAGTGATGTCTCTGCTTTTTAATACACTGTCTAGGTTTGTCATAGCTTTTCTTCCAAGGAGCAAGCGTCTTTTAATTTCATGACTTCAGTCACTGTCCACATTTGGAGCCTAAGAATATGAATCTGATACTGTTTCCACTTTTTCCCCATCTATTTGCCAGCCCCTGGTGACCACCAATCTACTGTTTCTATGAGTTAAATTTTTTTAGATTTCATATATAAGTGAGATCATATAATATTTGCCTTTATGTGCCTACTTATTTCACTTAGCATAATGCCCTCAAGTTTTATCCAAGTTGTTGCAAATGGCAGATTGAATCATTATTGTTACTTTATCCTAGTGTTACCAGAGTTGGGATGAGAAAAGGGAAGGCATCATTTACATAATCATTTGCTTAATCATCTACATTTATTTGCATAAGTAATATAAATCTATTTGAGCACATGAGAGGCAGATGGGAGGGGAAAGGAGAGGAGCCTGGAGAGGGCAGGGTTGGAACTTCGGAAGGGTCTTCTGGGTCGCAAGGGTCTGCTTCCCTTTTGGAATGTGGGATGACAGCATCCAGGGAGACAGGAGAGACAGAGGCTGACCTCTGGACTTGAGGGCACTGGGGCTACGAGGGGATACACACTATGAGACTGTCACTGGAAAGAGCCAAAGAGGAAAGGAGAGCAGGCTGCAGGAGCACAGCTCATGCACTTCTTTCTTTTCTCTCTGCAGCTGCTGTTCCCTCTGCCAGTGGCCCCAGCCCAGAGATGGGGAAGTGGGGAGCTCAGGGCCAGGGATCAGCAGCTGTTCTGCTTGGCTGCTGGCAGGGGTGCAGCCCAGCACACAGACGTCTTTCTTCTTCCTCGGAGGAGAGTGGGAGGCCCGCTGTAAGTGGAGCCTTGTTTCTTGGTCTCTCCATCCCCCAATTATCAGAAGGAAACCTCTGTGCGGTAGTCTGTCTCCCACTCCCAGACAGGGCTCGACCACAGGACAACACAAGAGAAATGACCCCAGCCTATTAGCACCCTCTTTTAACTTTTGAGCTTTTAACTCTTCTAACTCTGGCTTCCCTGGTGGCTCAGATGGTAAAAGAGTCTGCCTGCAATGCAGGAGAGCTGGGTTCAATCCTGGGTCAGGAAGATCCCTGGAGAAGGAAACGGCAACCCACTCCAGTGTTCTTGCCTGGGAATTCCCATGGACAGAGAAGCCTGGTGGGCTATAGTCCATGAGGCTACAAAGAGTCGGACACAACTGAGTGACTAACACACACTATTCCTGCCATTTTAACTCTTGAAGAGTTAGGCAATTTGGCAGACCCCAAGGCCAGAGGCTGGCTTCAACTGGAGGAGGTAGTTTGGGAGGAATCTTGGTCTGATGTTCAGAGTTATTTGTTCTCTGCCTCCAGAAGAGTTAGCAAAATAGGACTGCTGCTGCTGCTGCTAAGTCGCTCAGTCGTGTCCAAACTCTGTGTGACCCATAGACCGCAGCCCGCCAGGCTCCCCTGTCCCTGGGATTCTCCAGGCAAGAACACTGGAGTGGGTTGCCATTTCCTTCTCCAATGCATAAAAGTGAAAAGTGAAAGGGAAGTCGCTCAGTCATGTCCGACTCTTAGCGACCCCATGGACTGCAGCCCACCAGGCTCCTCCTTCCATGGGATTTTCCAGGCAAGAGTACTGGAGTGGGGTGCCATTGCCTTCTCCGGCAAAATAGGGCAGTAATTGCCAAACTTTTAAGATCACAACCTTCTCTGGTTTAAAGAGTAAGAAGAAAGCTAGAGAATGAATGAGAGAATGCACTCTTAGTGTGACTTAATATAGGCATGATAATTTTTTCTCTATGGTTGCTAAGTTGTGTCTGACTCTTCTTCGACCCCCATGGACTGTAGCCCCCAGGTCCTCTGTCCATGGGCTTTCCCAGGCAAGAATACTGGAGTGGGTTGCCATTTCTTCTCCAGGGGATCTTCCTGGACTCAGGGATGGAACCCACATATCCTGAACTGACAGGCAGGTTCTTTACTACCAAGTCACCAGGGAAGCCCAGGCATTATAATTACCTTTGTCTTATCGTGGAAAAACTTGCAGCCCTTACTACTGTAGGGCACTTTTCTAAATATTCTTTAAGTATTTTGTTTTCACAACAACTCTGTGTGGTAGGTATTATTAGCTCATTTTACAGATGAGGGAACTGATGCACAAAAAGGATTCTTGCCTAAGGACACACAGGGGCAAACCTAAGATTTTAACTCAGACCATCTGATCAGACAGTCTATGCTCTTAACTAGTATTCCATGAGATATATACTTAGTTATAAACACACACATATGCTACTGTGATTACATGTAGTTTATGAAACATAGACATACAGTGACATTTTAAAAGATGAGGGTAAAATAAATATAAATAGAATTTCTACTATATTATTTCTTTTTTACCCAGATGGATTGTTTTATAATCCCTCGCCTTAGGGACTATTCTGAAAAGTTGGAGCCTGGTGGAAAGACCACCACAGGCTTGGGAAACAGGAGATGTACCATTGCACAGTAACCCACTGGGCTCCCATCCTTTCCAGCACAGGGGCCCTTTTAACATAAAAACAGTTTTGCAAGTGCTCATATAAAAGTTATACCTTTTGTATATGTTGACTGAGAAAGGACTCAATGATTAAAGCTATCGAGTAACACTTGTACTTTTAAATGACTTCATTTTATCCGCTGGCAAACACTGTGGACAAAGCATGTTGCCCTCCATATCTCAAAAAATGCACCAACCTAAGGCATCTGGTCCCATCACTTCATGGGAAATAGATGGGGAAACAGTGGAAAACAGTGTCAGACTTTATTTTCGGGGGCTCCAAATCACTGCAGATGGCAATTGCAGCCATGAAATTAAAAGACGCTTACTCCTTGGAAGAAAAGTTATGACCAACCTAGATAGCATATTCAAAAGCAGAGACATTACTTGTCAACAAAGGTCTGTCTAGTCAAGGCTATGGTTTTTCCTGTGGTCATGTATGGACTCGAGAGTTGGACTGTGAAGAAAGCTGAGCGCTGACAAATTGATGCTTTTGAACTGTGGTGTTGGAGAAGACTCTTGAGAGTCCCTTGGACTGCAAGGAGATCCAAACAGTCCATTCTGAAGGAGATCAGCCCTGGGTGTTCTTTGGAGGAATGGTGCTAAAGCTGAGACTCCAGTATTTTGGCCACCTCATGTGAAGAGTTGACTCATTGGAAAAGACTCTGATGCTGGGAGGATTGGGGGGCAGGAGGAGAAGGGGACAACAGAGGATGAGATGCCTGGATGGCATCACCAACTCGATGGATGTGAGTCTGAGTGAACTCCGGGAGTTGGTGATGGACAGGGAGGCCTGGCGTGCTGCAATTCAGGGGGTCACAAAGATTCGGACACAACTGAGCAACTGAACTGAACTGAACTGAAGAGTTAAGTATTTTATTCATCGGACTTGCTGAGGACTTATACCAGGAACTTAAGATATTCTAAGAGGCTGTCTTCCAGGCTTAAGCTGTCAGCATGCTCAGTCACTTTAGTCTGTCTGACTCCTTGTGACTCATGAACTGTAGCCCACCAGGCTCCTCTGTCATGGGGTTCTACTGGCAAGAGTACTAGAGTGGGTTGCCATGCCCTCCTCCAGGGGATCTTCCTAATCCAGGATCGAAACTGCATCTCTCGCATCTCCTGCATTGCAGGCAGAGTGGGTTGCCATGCCCTCCTCCAGGGGATCTTCCTAATCCAGGGATCGAAACTGCATCTCTCGCATCTCCTGCATTGCAGGCAGAGTGGGTTGCCATGCCCTCCTCCAGGGGATCTTCCTAATCCAGGGATCGAAACTGCATCTCTCGCATCTCCTGCATTGCAGGCGGAGTGGGTTGCCATGCCCTCCTCCAGGGGATCTTCCTAATCCAGGGATCGAAACTGCATCTCTCGCATCTCCTGCATTGCAGGCAGAGTGGGTTGCCATGCCTCCTCCAGGGGATCTTCCTAATCCAGGGATCGAAACTGCATCTCTCGCATCTCCCTGCATTGCAGGCAGATTCTTTATAGCTGAGCCACCGGGGAAGCCCTTAAGTCCTCAGCAAGTCTACTGAATAAAACTAATTCTCACCATTTTAGGTTGTGCATTTTTTCAAGTTGACAAAGTATCTACATCATGTAGCAAAGCATCCATATACATGCCAGTCCACATTCATTTTTCGTCTATATACGTCCCTTGGTGTGGTATGGATCTCCCTGCTTTTATAATAATCCCTGGCCCCTGGGGGTACCCAGTTTTTGTAGATGTTGAGATCTGCACGTTGTAGTGTGAACAGTCTGTGTTCTGGAACCACCAGGCCTGGACTTGATTTCAGTGCCAAGTGGTGTCCCAAGATGAGTAACAAACCTTTTTGAACCAGAGCTTCCGGTTTGTAAAATGAGGATAACACATCCTTGCTTGTTTGTTGTAAGGAGAGCTCCATAGCAAAGTCTCTAGTGTGTGTGTTGACACAATACATGGTAGTTGGTTCTCAGAGGGCTTCCCTGGTGGCTCAGATGCTAAAGAATCTGCTGCAGTGTGGGGACTGGGTTGATCCCTGGGTTGGGAAGATCCCTGGAGAAGGGAATAGCAACCCACTCCAGTATTCTTGCCTGGAGAATTCCAAGGACAGAGGAACCTGGCAAGCTATAGTCCCAGGAGTTGCAAAGAATCGGACACAACTGAGCAACTAACACACACACACACACACAAACACATACATGGGTTCTCAGAAGTAGATCTCCTCTGAAGCCGCCGCTGCTGCAGCTGCTAAGTTGCTTCAGTCGTGTCCAACTCTGTGCGACCCCAGAGACTGCAACCCACCAGGCTCCCCCGTCCCTGGGATTCTCCAGGCAAGAACACAGGAGTGGGTTGCCATTTCCTTCTCCTACTGAAGTTTAAATTTAGTTCTTTCCAAAACTTTAGGAGGGTCCTGGAAATTTTGTGATTTGTAATTTTGTATTCTTTTTCCTAAAGAGGGGCTCTAAAATTGTATATATTTCAGGCGCATGTGGGTCCTCCCATTAGTTTCTGGCAACCCTTTGGCTCTAAAAGGGTCACCTGAGGGTCAAGGTGCTGTAATGCCCAATGGAGTGCCCAGTCCCTCTGAACTAGGAGTAAAGGCAAATAGTGTGAGCGCATGGGAACTGCTGAGTTCCCAGAGAAGAGACTTCAACAGCTACCGTCCAAGAAGATGCAAAAGTGAGAGCACCAAGTATTAAGCCTCATTGGGGTGTGGGTGTGGTGAGGAGCAGGAGTCGTGTGTGTGTGCGTGTGTGTGTGTGTGTGTGTGTATGATGGGGACACGCTGAGAAGGAGCGGAGATGCTTCCTGAATCCACTAAGCTCTGTATGGCAACCATATCAGCAGGGATTCCCTTCCCCATCTGCCTAGTCAGACCAGAATTAAGATTATCTCTTAGTTGGGGTCTGAATGGTATCCTGAGTTGATGGTTTCTCAATACTGGTTGCACAAGCAAATCAATCTTGGGAGCTTTGAAAACATCCTGATACTTGGGCCCACCCTAGAGATTCCCATTCATTCGGCTTTGGGTTGGGCCCAGATCCTGGTTTTTACAAGTTCCCTAAGAGATTCCAGTGTGTGGTCAGGAAAGCCATTGTCTAAATTAGTACGAGCAACTTCACCAGGACGGCAGCTGCATAAACAGCAGCAGGTGGCATAGACCTTTCTTAGGACAACTGTGGGCCAGGAACTGCATTAGGAACCAACACACCTAAGAGCTAAGACTGTGGGCCACAAGGAATTTGTAGCCTACTCAGGGAGAAGCACACAGGCTGCTATGATGCTTGGAAGAGAGACTTTCATTTCAGCTAGGATGTGTCGAGGAAGACTTCCTGGAGGAGTTACCTGAGTCATAAAGGATAAAGTAATTATCCAGATAAAGAAAAGGGGAAAAAAAAGAGTGGTCCAGACAAAGGGAACAATCCTTGAATAAAGATTTAGAGGTATGAACCACATTTAGAAGGTGATAGTTAATTTCATGTATGAACTTGACTGGGCCTTGGGGTACCCAGATTTATTATTTCTGGATGTGTCTGTGAGCGGGTTTCTGGATGGGATTAACACTGAACTGGTAGACAAAGTAAAACAGATTGCTTCTCCAGTGTGAGTGGGCCTCATCAAATCCATGAAGGCCTGAATAGAAGGAGAACCTCTCTCTCTACTTTACTGTATTGGAGCAGGGAACGGGTCTTTCAGGCTGCGAACTTGGACTGGAACTATGTCATGGGTTCTTCTGGGTCTGGACTTCTCAGCCTCCATAATCATCTGAGTTAATTTCTTATTTAAAAATCCCTTTTGAATATCGGTTCTGTTTCTCTGGAGAGCCCTGACTGATACAGAAGGTGTATTGGTTGGGGTGGGTGTATGGGAATGACATGCAATTTAGGATTACTAGAGGGGGGGGAAAAAAGTGAGACAGTGAGGCTCAATCAGGTGGGTGAGAGGGTCAAGAGAACACGGACCATGGGCAGTGATAGCTTGCGGTGACCGACGTCGGATTTGTGATCTCCAAAGATTTAGCTTCAGGACCAGGGACCAGGATTGATTACTCAAGAGCTTTTGTGTAGCAGTTTCATT
Organism: Bos indicus x Bos taurus; assembly: GCF_003369695.1. Classification (NCBI taxonomy): domain Eukaryota; kingdom Metazoa; phylum Chordata; class Mammalia; order Artiodactyla; family Bovidae; genus Bos; species Bos indicus x Bos taurus. Next base: position 37 of record NW_020867506.1, on the reverse strand, counting down.
AAAGTATGAAAAGGGACAAGAGAAAGCTTCTGACATA
>NW_020867505.1:0-36525 GCF_003369695.1 Bos indicus x Bos taurus | reverse complement strand
TAGGACACTTACCTGGTAGGTTTATATATCTATTAAGAAATCATGTAATCCATTGAATTTTTTTTCTATAAACAGTAAATAAAATAATTCTACTTCTTATGGTTAAAGACACTCACCTGATCAAAAAGAGTTCTGTTTACAAATAAGGTGTTGTCAGGCTTCGCAAGCTGCCGGGCAAGGAAGGTAAAGAGACACCCCACTTGTGAGGGCGTAAAATCTGAATTCTCCACCATAACCTATGAGCAAAAGAGACCATTTCTTCAATATACCATCTGGTTTGACACAGAAAAATATACAATTAGAGGCAGGGGTGGGGAAGCCTCAGTATGAGGACTCATAAAAAGATTCTTTATCAGCTGTGTGACAACTGAGTTCAGCACCCCTCGGAGAAGAAGCACAACTGCCTGCACTCCGGAAAGCACGTTAGTGACTTCTGGAGTATTTACAGGCACAAGTTCTGCAAGAACTGAATTGCTACAGGTAGATTTACAAAATATATATACATATAAATCATGTTTCCTTCTTGAATTCTTAAAAGAGAATCTAAAATTAAAGTAACCCTATTAAAAATCTGTCCACCAACACAGGAAGAAGGAAGCTGCTTTCGGGTTTAAAGGTAAGACAGCTTGAGAATGAAGGTATCCCAGAAAAGAAGCCAGCCAGCCTATGAGTCAGTGAAGTGAATGGCTTCTGCCTTGGCTATAAGCAGTTCATTGAACAGATGGTTTCATATAACATGCTCTTTACAACCACACACAGTTATCAAGTCATAATCTTTCCTCTGATTTAAGTGAGCTCTCATCTCCTGAGTACCTACTACTATGCCTAAGATGCTTATGGTAGAAGCCTTCAAGGGAATTGTGAACCAGAAAGCAAAGTGAGACAGGTAAACAAATCTTAAATAAAAATCATAATGTGATTAGCACTTATAAAGGAACAAATGACAATGGAAGCGCAGTGGGGGAATTCAGTTCAACTGATCAGAGAAAAAATTTGAAACAAAAAAATGAGAAAAGCAGCCTCTAAACTAAGTTTTAAAAGCCCATGTGGGAATCCATGACAGGGGAAGAAATGTCAGGAGAAAGAGCAGTCCAGGCAGAGGAAGAGTGGGGGCAAAAAACATGAACACAAGAAAATATAAGTTTGTCGGGAAAAAATGCCATGTTTCATTAGAATGCAGCAGTATGCACGAGGAGGGAAAAATCAAACCAAAAGAAAACTTAGGGTTCCAATCCCATTCCAAGGAATCCAGAATTTATTTGTTAGAAAATGGAGGAGTTACTAAAGGTGTATGAGAGAGAGCTGATTGTGATCAGCACTATGCATAGGAAAATTACCCCAACAGCAAAGCTTAGGATAAAGTAACAGAAGCAAGAAATAAAGGTAGAGAGACCAAGATGCATGGGACTGCAGAGGTCCATGGAGGAGTCAGAGGAGTTCAGAACAATGCCAGTGACGAACAGGGAAGGAGAAACAGGTGCAAAAGTCACTGCACAGAGGCAGTATTCACATGTGTGGGAAACATGTGGCTAAAGGAAGAATGAAAAATGACAGGTCTTGAGCCTGATAGCAGGGAGGAGAACAATGCTATTAACAAAGAGAGAGATGGCAGAAGTCTGAGAAGGAAGACCAGGCATTGTTTTAAACTAACTGAACTTAAGGAGGCAATTCTACAACAAATTAGGCAACAACAGCCATCTCATCTACAAACTCTCTCCTTTCATTTTCCCTTCAAAGATAAAATGTTCCCTTGGGGCCCCATTTTTGGCCTAGCCTTTTCTCACTTTGCTAAGCAGTTTGCCCCTGTCTTTTACTGCCCCTGTCTTTTACTTAGTCCAGCAATCACAGCTTGCTCAAGTGCATAATTATCATTACTAGAATATGAGGATGTTTCAAGTTGTCATCTGTGTATCTAAATTCCAATTATAATATTCAAAGAGCTTTCTATAGCTTTAAAATACTCAATCATCATTTCCTTTCCGCATGTGGGTCCTTTCTTAGGATTCAACTGTCAGGGCCCAACTAGTGCTCTTCTCTGCTTTTAGCTCTTCCTTTTGCTCTACAAGTGTAAACTACTCTCTCACCTGTCTGATCCTAAAACGTCTTCTAAGGAAACAGTTCTAACTCACAGCCCCATTCCCTTTCCACCTCAGCAAGTGTCCAACTAGGTATTATCCCAGAAATTTTAGCTTCTTTCCATTTCTTCTGATCAATTTCAGAGACCATGCTTACAAAATTTTCTGGGCAATCTTATACAAAGTCACAAATTACAGCTTTCCCACTCTATGTCTGCAGCCATTCAGCACCCATGATAATGCCTGAGGTTTGATGCTCACTCTCCTGTTTTCTGGTACTTGCCTGTGCTCCCTCAGAAAAGCTACATACATGGTGACAACAACTATCACCAGAATGAGAAAATAATCTCATACTTACCATTTGAGATAGGGTCATTCTTCACTGACCCTAGGTTAAGTACTATCAAAATAATATATAAGATGCAGCCACTTTGTAAAACAGTATGGAGGTTCCTTTTAAAAAACTAAAAATACAGCTACCATATGATCCAGCAATCCTATCCATGGACATATAGCCCAAAAAGATTAAAGTGTTAATTGCTCGGTCGTGTCCAACCCTTTGCGATCCCATGGACTGAAGCCCACCAAGCTCCTCTGTCCATGGAATTCTCCAGGCAAGAATACTGGATTGGGTTGCCATTTCCTTCTCCAGGGGATCTTCCCGACCCAGGGATCAAACCTGGGTCTCCTGCATTGTAAGCAGATACTCTACCATCTGAGCCACCAGGGAAGCCTGTATAGATGAAGACTTTAGTTCAAAAAGATACATGCACCCCAATGTTCATAGCAGCACTCTTTATAGTACCCATGACATGGAAGAAACCTAAGTGTCCATCAAGAGACAAACGGCTTTAGAATATGTGGTTTATATATATACAATGGAATCTTACTAAGCCATAAAAAAGAATGAAGTAGGACTTCCCTGGTGGCTCAGTGATGAAGAGTCTGCCTGCCAAAAGCAGGAGACATGGGTTAGATCCCTGGTCTAGGAGGATCCCACATACTGAGCAGCAATTAAGTCCATGTGTCACAACTACTGAGCCTGTGCTCTAGAGTCCGGGAGCCACAACTACTGAAGCCGTGCACCCTAGACACCATGCTTGGCAACAAGAGAAGCCCATGCAACCACAGCTAGAGAGTAGCTCCTGCTACTGCAACCAGAGAACAGCCCATGCAGCAATGAAGACCCAGCACAGCCAAAAATAAATAAAAGTATGAAATAATGCCAATTGCAGCAACAAGGATGGACCTACAGAATATTATACTTTACTGAAGTAATTCAGAAAGAGAAAGACAAATATCATATGGTATCACTTACATGTGGAATTTAATAAATAATACAAATGAATCTATATACATAATAGATTCACAGATACAGAAAACAAACTTATGGTTACTAGTAGGGAAAAGGAGGAGGCAGGGGTCAATAGGAGTACAAGATTAACAGATACAAATCATTATTCACAAGCACAGGGAACTCTGCTCAATGTTATGTGGCAGCATGGATAGGAAGGGAGTTTGGGGGAGAATGGATACATGTATATGTATGGCTGAGTTCCTCTGCCTTTCACCTGATACTATCACAACACTTTAATTGGCTATAGTCCAATATAAAATAAAAAGTTTAGAAAAACCAAATTACTATAATAAAACAGATAAGCAATAAGAATTTACTGTATAGCACAGAGAATTATATTCAGTATCTTCTGATAACCTATCATGGAAAATAATCTGAAAAAAATACATATATATACACATACATATATATATATCTGAATCACTTTGCTACATACCTAAACTAACACAATACTATAACTTAACTATGCTTCAATTTAAAAAACAATATACAAAAGCAATAATTCACCAAGAGTAACAGTTTAAGTACTTTATGGAGTTTTATTTCCTTCATTTGGATCATTTTCCCAACTTAGTACAGTTTTAAAACTTAAATTCTAATTCAATCAACTTGCAAACATTTCTTGAACACCTACCAGATTGTAGGCATCGTGCTAGATGTGTTAAAATAATGACAAAAAAACAAACACATCCTTACAGTCTCTACCTACAGGAAACTCATTCCAGGTAGGAAAAGACACATGTAAACAAACCATACAGTATGTCAAGTGTAGCATGAAGTGTTACAAGATCCCAGAGAAAAGGCAACAAGTCAAACTGGAAGTGTAAGAGAGGGTTCTGAAGAGCTTCTCATGGATGATATTTGAGTTATGTCTTAGAGAATGGCTAGGAATTTGCCAGGCAGAGAAAGCAAAGGAAAACACATGATGGGATAAAAGAAAACTCACACAAAGAACATAAGCCAAAAAAGATGACACAGAAAGTTCACTGAATTTCAACAATTTAAAACTGGTGAGAAGGGAGTTCCCTGGTAGCCGAGTGGTTAGGATTCCAGACTTTCACTGCCATGGCCGGGGTTCAATCCCGGTCGAGGAACTCAGAAGCACAAGCTGCTAAGCATGGCCAAAAAAAAAAAAACTGTTGAGGAGTTAATAATACAGACTGGTGGGGTGAGAGGGAAGGTCAGAGAAGGAGCAGCTATAGAGATGTAGTCAGGGGTCAGAAAGCAAAAGGATCTTGGATACCATGTTAAAATTTACACAGATATGGCAAAAACTACTACTTGTGCTCCAACATCTGTTCCTTCCATCTAATTTAGAAACAGAACTCATTTTTAGCTAAACACGTGGCCACCCACCATACAGAGTACACTTCACAGTCTCCCTAGCTAAGTGCTATCTACATGATACAAGCAGAATTCCGGTGCACAACTTCTAAGAAATTTTCTCAAAGAAAGAGAACATCTTCTACCTCATCTCTTTCTGCATCCAGGCTGGTTAGAATGCAGAGGTAATACTGGAGCCTAAGCAGTCATTTTGGACCGAAAGACACAAACCATGGACTGAGAACAACGGCAGTAAGACGGAAGTGTTCTGCATCCCTGACAAGTTTGTGAACCCATCCTACTAGACCAGGCTGCCTACACTCCAGACTTATAGGGAAAAATTAAATTTCCACAACAAACTGTTATTATTTTGAACTTTCTCTCACAGAAGAACTTAATTTCAACTGCACCATAATGGGAAGCCGGAGAAGAATATTACCTAGCAGAAAGGTAAGATCACAAATTAAAGGACAAGATAAGACCATTCGGGAAGGTATTTTGAAACCTAAGTGAAAATTCTCCATACTAGCCACCAAGATCAAACTGACGTTATTTGGGAGCTCTCATATTCATCACTGCCTATTTTACAAGGCTAATAAAGAGCTCAAATGAGATCATGTATACAAATGTGCTTTGAAAATTATAAAGAACTACTATAAATGTAGTTAATGAATTAATATTATACACAAAGAAAATATTTCAATTTTGATCTCTTCTCCAAAATAATCTAAAAGTCACTAAGAGGAAGAAACTACCATTTTATAGCCAAATGAACAGGATAAAAACTCTAAGTTTTTAACTACAAGAAGAAACTGGCCTGGGTGAAGCTGTGCAGATGGACAGGAAAAGAATCTGTCTCCGCAGTCATTCACTAGCAACAGCATGAATCTCAAAATAGTTTTCAATTGAATCCAGATGGACTTAGATTGGGATGATCATCTCTGCGTGCCTCAAATCCTTCCTAAGTTACCCATCATCTCAGTACCATGGCAAAACTACATATGGCACTACCTTAGCAACACAGTGATGCTAGTATGAGACAGGCATCAGAACATTATTTTCTCAAAGCATTCTGAAGTTAGTCTCCATTACTAAATGTAATCATACTAACATAGCAATTATCACAATATGCATTTCTCAAGAGTAGCACTCTGTATCCAACATCCAGTCTAAAGCTGAGATACATTATATTCTTTGAATTAATGATTAGTACTTTAGCTTTTGAAGACAAAGACATCATAATAAAATTTTTAAATGATTTTAACATATTCCTTTATTAAACAAGATTATTTTAGAACTTGCTATAAAGTAATTCACTTTTATAAATATAAATATCAATACAAAGACATTCTAGGGATACTCACCTTCAACAAAATATCCACAATACGTTGTTGATATTCTACAGCTTGCTTATCATTTTTAAAATCTTCAAAAGTCTAAAAAGGAAAAAGAAATTTTAAAAAGGTAAGTATTATTTGAAAATTTTAGAAGGAAACAAGATATTAAATTCTTGTTAATAGGTAAATTCCCAAATAAGATAACCACTCCTCAATAGGTTTTTTCTTATATAACTTTAACAAGTTATTTTTAGTGAGTTTAACAGAAGGCTACATTATTCAATATTATATGATATTCTGAATAAAAAGTATAAAAATAAAGTGATTGTTATACAACCCAAAAGTGATTCACCCTGGTGATATGGTGGATAAGAATCCGCCTGCCAATGCAGGGGACACGAGGTAGATCCCTGGAGTTCAATCCTTGGTCCAAGAAGATTCCGCATGCCGGGGAACCACTAAGCTTGTGCACCACAGCTTCTGAGCCCACACACTCTACAGCCTGTGCTCTGCAGCAAGAGCAGCCCTGCACTGCAGAGCCCATGCACCACAACTAGGAAGCAGCCCCTATTCTCTGCAACTAGAGAAAACCTACCCACAGCAACAAAGACCTACTGCAACCAAAAATAAAGACTACTTTTTAAAATTTATAAAAATCCAACAAAGGAAGGCAACGTTTATAGGCAACAAGAAAGAAAGAATACTGATGGGAAGAGGCAATTTGTGAGCAAGAATCTGAAAAGGATGAAATACATGTTACATGCTCAGCCATCATCCCGTCCATGCTATTTGGAAACAATAACTGAAATACAGTTGTTAACTGTCATGAAAAGAAATTTCCATGACAACTAGGAAGAAATGATTTTCAACAATAGATACTTTTAAAAATTACTATGGTAAAACTGTGACAATATTAAAATCCTCAAGAATACATACAAAGAATAGGTATTCTATTTTCACAACACTGCCAAGTACAGCATTTTTTATTTTATGTTCCTGCTCAAGTAGAGCCAAATACATTTTGAATAGAACTTGCACCCAAGTAAATGACAGCACTGGATTCTGAAAATACATAGAAGCTATAGGCCGCATATATGAAGAAACTGAAGGGAAGGAATGGAAACGCAGACTTGTGGACACAGTTTGGGGAGGGAGAGGGTGGGACTAACAGAGAAAGTAACATCAACATATATACACTGCTATGTGTAAAATGGAGAGCTGGTGAGAAGCTGCTGTGTGTAACACAGGGAGCCCATTCTGGCACTGTGTAATGATCTAGAGGAGTGGGAGTGGGGAAGGGAGGAAGGCTCAAGAGAGAGGGGATATATGTATAATTATGGCTGATTCCTGTGGCTGTGTGGCAGAAACCAACAAAACACTGTAAAAATCAAAAAACAAACAAAAAAACTGAAATGAAAATACTTATTGAGTAAGAGTGATAAAGACTTGAAGATCTTCCTAAGGCTTTCTCTTAGGACATTCGGCCCTTTGTTGCTGTTCAGTCGCTCAGTCATGTCTGACTCTGCGAACCCATGGACTGCAGCACACCAGGCTTCCCTGTCCTTCGCCATCTCCCGGAGCTTGCTCAAACTCATGTCCGTTGAGTCGGTGATGCCATCCAATTGATAGCTTATGGTGAACAGTGTTGGATTTGTGATCTCCGAAGATTTAACTTCGGGACCAGGGACCAGGTTTGATCACTCAAGAACTTTTGTATAGCAGAGTTTAATTGAAGAAAAAAAGGGACAGAGAAAGCTTCTGACATAGACATCAGAAGGGGGACAGAGAGTGCCCCACCTGCTAGTTTCAATAAGCTATTTTATGCCTGTTATAAAGTTATTAATCATATAAGAGAGACACCTCAAGGCTGACGGAGTTTCACCAGGCCCCTCTCCCACAGTATGCATTTTTGAAATAGGATGGCATGAGGTATGTCATCCCCCAGCCGTAAAGCAATTGATATGAAAACTGGTTCATTGAGCCATTAGCAGTCAAAAGTTAGTCTTAGGTGGAACCATTTTGAAGAAAGGCAAATTCCAAAGCAAATACATAGTTTCATTAACATAGCTTAAGAAAAACATTTGCATAAGAAAAACGCATTGGATAGCTCAAGATTTGAGAAAAGTTCAGTTCAGGCAAAACCAGGTGTCAGCATAGCAACATAGAATTTTAAGAAGACACTTGCAGCTTATTTCCTCAGTTTGGAGACCCCTGGCCTTCCTGCCTGTTACCCTCTCACAATCTACCTAATCCTCTGTCGTCCCCTTCTCCTCCTGCCTTCAACCTTGCCCAGCATCAGGGTCTTTTCTAATGAGTCAGCTCTTTGTATCAGGTGGCCAACGTATTGGAGCTTCAGCTTCAGTCCTTCCAATGAATATTCAGGGTTGATTTTCTTCAGGATTGACTGGTTTGATCTCCTTGCAGTCCAAGGGACTCTCAAGAGTCTTCTCCAATACCACAATTCAAAAGCATCAATTCTACGGCGCTCACCTTTCTACATGATCCAACTCTCACATTCATACATGACTACTGAGAAAACCACAGCTTTGACTATACAGACCTTTGCCATCAAAGTAATATCTCTGCTTTTAATATGCTTTCCAGGCTGATCATGGCTTTTTCTTTCAAGGAGCAGGCGTCTTTTAATTTCATGGCTGCAGTCACCATCCACAGTGATTTTGGAGCCCAAGAAAATAAAGTCTCTCAGTGTTTCCATTGTTTCCCCATCTATTTGCCATGAAGTGATGGGACTGGGTGCTATGATCTTAGTTTTTTGAATGCTAAGTTTTAAGTCAGCTTCTTCACTCTTCTCTTTCACTTTCATCAAAAGGCTCTTTAATTCCTCTTTGCTTTTTGTCATAAGGGTGGTGTCATCTGCATATCTGATATTGATCTGCATATCTGCATATTGATACTTCTCCCAGCAGTCTTGATTTCAGCCTGTGCTTTACCAGCTGGACATTTCACACGATGTACTCTGCCCAAAGGTTAAATAAGCAGGGTGACAATATACAGCCCTGACGTACTCCTTTCCTGATTTGGAACCAGTCTGTTATTCTATGTCCAATTCTAACTGTGTTTCTTGACCTGCACACAGGTTTTTCAGGAGGCAGGTAAGGTGGGGTGGTATTCCCATTTCTTTAAGAATTTTTCAAAGTTTGTTGTGATCCACACAGTCAAAGGCTTTTTAGCATAGTCAATGAAGCAGAAGTAGGTGTTTTTCTGGAATTCTCTTGCTTTTTCTATGATCCAACGGATGTTGGTAATTTGATCTCTTGTTCCTCTGCCTTTTCTAAATTCAGCTTGTAGATCTGGAAGCTCTTGGTTCATGAACAGCTGAAGCCTAGCTTGAAGGATTTTGAGCATTATCTTGTTAGCATGTGAAATGAGTGCAACTGTATGGTAGTCTAAATATTCTTTGGCACTGCCCTTCTTTAGGACTGAAATGAAAACTGACCTCTTCCAGTTCTGTGGCCTCTGATAAGTTTTCCAAATGTGTTGACCTATTGGGTGCAGCACTTTAACAGCATCGTCTTTTAGGATTTGAAATAGCTCAGCCGGAATTTCATCACCTCCACTAGCTCTGTTCATAGTAATGCTACTAAGCCCCACTTGACTTCACGTTCCAGGATGTCTGACTTTAGATGCATTACCACACCATCGTGGTTATCCTGGTTATTAAGACCTCTTTCATATAGTTCTTCTGTGTATTCTTGCCATCTCTTCTTAATCTCTTCTACTTCTGTTAGGTCCATACCATTTCTGTCCTTTATTATGCCCATCTGTGCATGAAATGTTTAAATCTACAAAGCAGTAATTTACTACTGACTATCCCGAAGCAAGGAAATAGACTACGTATTGTACCAACAGATTAAAGAAGAATTTCCAAGCCACAAACTTTCAAGACTACATCATAGTTAACATTCAAACCAGAATATCTGCTATTCTTTAAACTGCCCCCAAGCTTCCCCAACTTCTCCAAAGACCCTCTGCTCATGCTCTTCTCTACTAGCATGTCCTTCTTTCCCTTTTCTTGTCTGACACACAGTAAGCATTTTAAACAATGACTGCTGATTTGTCTAGTTAATTACAGAGGAAAATGAAATCTTTATAAAAAATTTTTTCTTCACCTAGAATGCTTTGCTGCGGTTAGTTAAGAAAAGCTGAAATGAGTTACCTAGGGAACTGTAGGAACTCTTACCCAAAAAGCTCAAACAGAGGGTATTTTGGTGTTTATATGGGTTAAACATGACCCAGTCTGAAGAGGGAAAGATGGTCGAGAAAGTGTCTCAGTTCTAAGGCTTAGGAAAACAACAAATATACACACATTCAAACAAACACAACTTCCCCCTCACACTCAGCCTGCCAAAGTGAGATGTCACTACGCTGTCAGACAAGATACTATCTGCTAATACAAGTGCTATTCAAGTAAACACAAAATCATGGAGAATTAGCATATGTATTAAATAACTACAGCATTGACAGCAAGTAAAAAGAACTGCTTTATCCACTTGCCTTTTAGTAACATGTATTCACTGCTTTGAAACACACATTGCAAGTTTACTACTATAAACATAATTAAGTGGAGAAATACTTTTATTACAAATGTTGTGATATACACAATGACATATTTTGACTGTAGTTAACAGCTGCCACCAAAATGGCACATTTATGTTAAAACATTATCATTCCACAAAGATTCTTCTAATTATACAATGCTTATTAGAGGAATAATATGTAAAGACGTCCTAATGGAGAATGACAGTTTGTGAAATGCAAAAGTAGACCTAAAATTCAAGTCCAAAGTCACCTGTGAATTTGGTCATAAAAACTTCTTTCTGTAGCCCCTTAAAATTATTACAGAGTTTTGGTATGGCAGAAAGTGAAGAGGAACTAAAAAGCCTCTTGATGAAAGTGGAGAGTGAAAAAGTTGGCTTAAAGCTCAACATTCAGAAAACGAAGATCATGGCATCTGGTCCCATCACTTCATGGGAAATAGATGAGGAAACAGTGGAAACAGTGTCAGACTTTATTTTTCTGGGTTCCAAAATCACTGCAGATGGTGACTGCAGCCATGAAATTAAAAGACGCTTACTCCTTGGAAGGAAAGTTATGACCAACCTAGATAGCATATTCAAAAGCAGAGACATTACTTTGCCAACAAAGGTCTGTCTAGTCAACGCTATGGTTTTTCCAGTGGTCATGTATGGATGTGAGAGTTGGACTGTGAAGAAAGCTGACAGCCGAAGAATTGATGCTTTTTGAATTGTGGTGTTGGAGAAGACTCTTGAGAGTCCCTGGGACTGCAAGGAGATCCAACCAGTCCATTCTAAAGGAGATCAGCCCTGGGTGTTCCTTGGAAGGAATGATGCTAAAGCTGAAACTCCAGTACTTTGGCCATCTCATGCGAAGAGCTGACTCATTGGAAAAGACTCTGATGCTGGGAGGGATTGGGGGCAGGAGGAGAAAGGGACAACAGAGGATGAGATGGCTGGATGGCATCACCAATTTGATGGACGTGAGTTTGAGTGAACTCCGGGAGTTGGTGATGGACAGGGAGGCCTGGCGTGCTGCGATTCATGGGATCGCAAAGAGTCGGACGCGACTGAGCAACTGAACTGAACTGAACTGAGAAAACATTACGTTGAATCCTATCACTTAGAAAACTACACTGAAAACTACAAAATATTTCTGAGAAAAATTAAAGAAAATCTAAATTAATGAAACTGTATACCTTTTAATGGGTCACAAAATTCAGTATTGCTAAGTCAATTCTTAAATTGACTAAATACTGAACACAATCCTAATCTAAATCCAGGCAGGCTTCTGCAGAAGTTAACAAGATAACTTAAAATTCATACTGAAATGCCAAAAACAACCCCAAAACTACAAAATACAAAGTAATTTTGAAAAAGAATAAGAACATATAACATGATTTTCATACTCATTATAAAGCTACAGTAATCAAGGCAGTGTGGTACTGGCATCAAGATAGACAGACAGACCAGGGGCATAGAACAGAGTTCTGAAACAGACCCAGTATACATAGATGATATGTCTTTGACAAAGTACAAAGACAATCCAGTAGAGAAAGGACAGTCTTTTTGTCAAATGATGCTATAAGAATTAGATATCTCAATGCAAAAAAAAGAACAAGAAAAAAAGGCCTTGCATCTAAACCTTGCACCACAGGCCAAAATTTCTTCAAAATGGATCACAGCTTTAAAGGTAAAACCATAAAACTTCTAGGGAATATCTTTGTGACCTTGGGTTAGGCAAAGATTTCATAGGTACAGCCCCAGAAGCAGGATTCCTAAAACAAAACCAATAAATTAGACTTCATCAAAATTTAAAATTTCCGCTATTCAAAATACAGTATTAGGAAAACGAAAAGACAAACTACAGACTAGGAGAAAACATCTGCTAAATTCATGTAATCTGATTTTTAATACTTACCTAAAAAAAAATTCTCAAAACAAGAAAACAAATACAATTTTTAAAAGTAGGGAAAAATGGTCAAAAAATGGATATGTTCACCATAGAATATATATGGATGGAGAATATACGAATGGTAAACATAACTTTTTTGCTAATATATTTTAATGAAAAGATGTTTAATGTCAGTTGTCAGGAGGGAAATATAAAACTACAATGAGATACCAGTATACATCTACTAGAATGGTCAAATTAAAAAGATGAACCATACAATGAAGAAACTGATACTCTCATATATTACTGGAATGAAAACTGGCAGAACCACTTTAGAAAAGTCTTGTTAGTTTTTTATGAAGTAAAACAATACACTTCACAAAAGACCCAGTGGTTTCATTATTTGGTATTTACTCGAGAGAAATAAAGATGTATGTCCACACAAAGGCTTATATGTAAATATTCATGATAGCTTTAGTCATAGTAACTTAAATTGGAAATAATCAAAAGGACCAACTATTGGTGGATGGATCAACAAACTGTATATCCATAAACTGAAAAATTACATAGCCATAAAGAGGGACAACCTACTGATAAAACAAACAGTACAGGTAAGTCTCAAAAGCATTAAGTGAAAGACACCAGAAGAAACCGCAAAGTTTATGTTTTCTCTAAATGACATTTTAGAAAGGTGAAACCCTGTTTCCCAAAGCAGATCAGCAGTTGCCAGGGGCTGGGATTGGGACTCACTAAAAAACTGCAAAAGTGACCACCTGTTCTGTATCTAGATTGTGGTAGCAGTTGTAAGACTGCATATGCTTGTCAATGGAGAAGGACATGGCAACCCACTCCAGTATTCTTGCCTAGAGAATCCTGTGGACAGAGAAGCCTGGTGGGCTGCTGTCCATGGGGTCGCACAGAGTCAGACATGACTGAAGTGACTTAGCATGCATGCATGCATGCTTGTCAAACTCTTCTCTTAAAATGGATGAATTATATTTTGTATACATTGTACCCTAATAAAGCTAAAGTTAAAAACCTCACTTGAAAAAAATATTCCTACATTTTAACAAGTGAGAAAATATGATTTAAAAGTCTGTCATCTAAGTTTTTTAGTGGGTCCCTAAAAATGTTCTTTTTATTAAGACATATTAATTAGGAAGGTCACATGAATAATCAACTATAGTAGACAAATATGGAGTGAATCCAGGATTTAGGATCCTAAGTCTTATCAATTTCTCCAGCTGTAATACTTGGGGATGCAGCCAACCCTTGATGCACACACACAAGGAAACCTCTGCTTGTCTTTTAGGCATTTCAAATTCATTAAGTCCAAAAAAGAACTAATTATCTGCCTCCACCATACCTCACCACTACTCTGCACGCCCACTCTCATCCATCTCCTAATAAAACTGTTTCTCCTCTGATTTCCTGTTGAATCTACAAATAAACCACTATACATTCAGTTCATAAGGTCTGAAATGTAGGAATCTTTGATGCTTCCCTATTCATCTTACCTTTCACATCGAATTGTACACTAAACTCTAAATTTTAGGCTGATTTACCTCCTAAAATATCTTTCAAATCCTTTCATGTCTTAGAACCCCCATTGCCACTGTCCTAATTCAAGCTGCCATTATCTTCTATCTGGATGACCACAAAATTTTGCTAACATCTTCATGCCTCCAATCTTATTTCAATCAATTTTCCATTCAACAATCAGAGGGAATTTTTCTAAACTACAAATTATGACATTTTTCTATTCAGACAGTAAAAAATCCATCTGCAATGCCGAGAGAACTGGGTCCAATCTCTGGGTTGGGAAGATGCCCTGAAGGAGGAGGGCATAGCAACATACTCCAGTATTCTTACCTAGAGAATCCCCAATAACAGAGGAGCATGGCGAATTACAGTTCATGGGGTCACAAAGAGTTGGAAGGACTGAGCAACTAAGTAAGGCAAAAGGCTTCAGCGGCTGTAAAGTCCAAATTTCCTACCACGGATAATAAAACTCAGTCTCTACCTGCCTCTCTGGCATTCTCTCTCTCCGCAGAATTCCTTACACTTAAAAATGTGGCCATACTGAATTTTTTTCAATTACCTTAACACACACTGCTCTATCTTATTTCCAGGTCTTTCTACATACTCTGTCCTTCTACCTGAAATACTTTTCCCTAACCTTAACCAGACTTCTACACATCCTGAGAGACACCATCGACATCATTTCATCCAAGACACCTTCCTGACCCTTCCATTAGATCCCCCTCCTAAATGTTCTTACAGCATTCTGCATGTCTCCAGTGACATGTCTTACACCATGCTATAGTTACTAATCTACAAGCTGCATCCTCTTCCTCCACAAAGGCAAGGTTTATATCCTGTCAGCCCAGGGTACACACACAGTTACTACAGTATGTGTGATATACTTGGCAAATATTTGTCAAGTAAATGACAGAGATTTTATCGCAGTCTTACTATCAATGTCAATATCATAATTTAGACATAAGCATAATCCCAAATGATCTTCAGTGGCACGACAGCCCTTTAAAAACTGAAAACTAGGTAAAATTCTTTGTTGCTCTCCAGGACGCTTTATGAACCCCTGCCCTACCACTTCTTGTTTCTTTTCTCCTCCAGGCCAGACACTA
Organism: Bos indicus x Bos taurus; assembly: GCF_003369695.1. Lineage (NCBI taxonomy): Eukaryota > Metazoa > Chordata > Mammalia > Artiodactyla > Bovidae > Bos > Bos indicus x Bos taurus. The sequence continues at coordinate 21,356 of NW_020867505.1, read as the reverse complement.
AGTACACTTCCATTGTATTCTGGACGTCTACGGTCTCCTAAACCAACTAGATTTGACTTTCATTTTCTAAGTTTCTTTTCCCTTCTTCTTCTGCTATTTAAGTTACTACTTCTGAAATCAGATTTTCCAATTAAACTAATACAAAATGTCATATGAGTAGAATCTCAACCTTCTCACAGGCACTTTTAAAAAGTTTAATAGTTTATTATTCAACTTATAATAAGAGCACTATATGTTCATTAAATAAATTTAGTTCATCTCACAGACATAATCACTATTAATATTTAGATATATTTCCTTCCTGTCTATTTCCTTCAAATATTGTGCACATACAATATTTTTTTAAAAATTTGTCAGTCTGCTGTTTCACTGGATACTAAAATATAAGCACTGTCCACATTATCAAAAGCTTTTTAAAAACAACTACAATATGGCTTAATTAGGAAGATATATCATGTTTTATATAATTATTTCCCCGGGGGCATTTTCACAGAGAAGCTGGCTTACCCAGACCTCTCTTTAATAAAAATAAGAATAAGGATATTTTTTTAGCAGGAAGCTTCCATGTTCCATTTCAACTCTAGCTGCTTCTACTATCATCATCACCACATGTCATTCAGAGCAATCTGCCATCTTCAGTATGCAAACAATAACAATTTATGAAATAAAGGATGTACCACATCTAACTCCGCTTTAACTTTTTAATAAGGATGAGTCAGAAAGAGACATACAGACAGACATAGACAAACACTAGACATAGACAAATACTCAGGGAGGAAGGAAAGAGAGGGGAAGAAAGCAGGAAAGGAAGGGTAGGAAGGAGAAAAAGAATTAGAAACTATGGATGGCACAACAAAATTAAACATTTGAGACCCTGACTTACTGCTAGGGCATAAAAACTCTACCTATGTAAGGACTATTATTCATTTTTCTTTCTATTAAAAATAATTATCACCCCAACTATTTTAAAAATACCTTAGAATCACAGTATTTCTTACCAGCGCCAATACATTTAGAAATTCTCGTGTGTCGAAATGCAGCAAAGTCCGAATATAAGGATAGATTTCTTCTTCAGGGGGAGCTTCTGTTGAATGCAGGCGAATTAGAAATTCAAAAACCTGCAAGTTGAAAAAAAAAAAAAAAAGCTGATTCTTTTCTCACAAAGTATCTTGCTGAAGCAATGACTCCCATTTGTATAAAATAAAACCAGGTTGAATTTAGTTTAAATTGCCACTGGGTTGTAACTTCTCTAACCTCTCTCAGCTGTGATTACTGGCTCCAGTGATGGTGTGCAGGCTCTCTCCTGTCACAGCAGATAGCTCCCGACCCATGTGCAGCCCTCAATTACAATTTGTCTTTACTGCATTTTAAGAGAGTAAAAATGCTACGAAAATGTACCAACCTGGTTTTTAACCAAGGGAACAAGATCTTCAGGGATGTCACCCAGCGGATAGGCACGACCTGCTAGACAACAGCTAGAAGACAAGAAATTGAACGGATTTGGTGACTCTTAATGGGCTAACTTCCTGGGAATACACTGTTCTCCAACCCAAGATACTAGTCTGATGTTTAAGCAGGCTCAGCTCTTGTCAGTTAGGTCAGGTCCAAATCCAGATTGAAATGATAGCCAGTTCAGAAAATGTGGGTGACAGAAGGTGGTGGTGAAATAACACATCCTGTGACTGAGTAATGACTTTCATTTCTTTTTATTTTTCCTAAGAAAAACCCAAGCTGCATGCACTAAATGAACAAGAAGGAATAAGGACAGATTACCTAAAAGTCTCACATCCAGCATCTGGAAAGAATCTGAGAGCATCATTATACTGTTAACAGGTAAAAGCCTCAGGTTCGCAGACTTTTAAATCCAGTGGTTCTAAGAATGGTGAATAAAGATGGGAAATGAGCTAGGCTAAAAAATATTTGTAATCGGACAAGCCTTTGGGGAGAATTAGAATCTCATGAGAAATTAACTGTATGGTTTTACCTCCAAACCAGACCTTCCTAATGGCTAATGACTAGCTCTGGGGGCTGAGTTATAAACTGTCTTCTGAATATATCCTTATTTTGGTGGCAGGGGATGGGGAGGAGTAAATTTTAAACCTCTGTGAAGTAGTCATCAATTTTAAATGTTAGAGACAGCTGGATACCAGCATATTCTAAAAAGTTTAAAGCGCAGATGATAAAGAGCAAGGTAAATGCTACATATGTTCTTCTATACTAAAGCATCGATGTAACAAACGTGAAAGAGGTCTCAAAGTTAATAACTCTGATGCACACAGAAGCTAAAATGATGTGCCAGCAGGTTCTGCCACCTTCCTGCCTACCTGCCAGCCACTTATTTATGTAAAAGCTCTATTAGGATACAATTCTGAGCTTGTATTAGTCTATCAGAAGAACTCTGATCCAGGAATAAACAGATAAACATTTCCACTTACTTCAGTCACTAACTTTTGTTCATGATGCAAACTAATTTCTTGCCCTTATACATAAAATATGGACAAAAACATATCCCATAGACTTGGTAGTAAAAGTAAAATACTCTATATCAAGATTTCTCAACCTCTGCCCTACTGATATTTCAGTATTCTTTGCTGTGGGGACTATCCTGTTCACTGCAGAATGCTAAGCAGCATCCCTGGCCTCTATGCATTAAATGCCAGTGGCATCTCTCCTGACCCCAGTTGTGACAAAGCAAAATGTCTTTAGACATTGCAAATATATGGCAGAGGAGAGCAAGGGTGGGGGACAGAATTACTGATTGTTCAGAAGCACGGCTATACATGAAAGAATACTGAAAAACGAAAGCACTACACAGATTAAGAGATGACAGTACCTCTGAGAATATAGGAGAAATTTTGTAAAAGAAGGATACACACATAAAGAAATTAAAAATCTCTTACCTAATATATACAAGAAGCTTGTTGCCCATAACAACTTGCTCATCTAAAATAGAAAAGTATCTTTAGCAATTCTCTCTCAAAAGCTTTTCAGAAATATAATCTTTATGTGGAAACAACAACAAAAAGTCCTTTGGCATTTAAGGTGCTCTAGGTATATTCCCAAACAATAGAAAAGTGAGATAAGACCACTGTAATTAATACTTTTTTTTTTAAGAATTTCTAATAGATTCTTTTCACAGACACAAAATCAGTCAGTCATTCAAGGGTACACATACAAGAAAAGGTGTAAACCTTGTATAGGGATCTATGTATTGTTGGCTTAACTAATAGCTTGGGCCAAGAGAAGGTGTTGAATAAGCAATGATTTGACAAATTAACTAATTAATATTGAGCTATAATTATAATGCCTTCTCATTTGTAACATGGACTCTTACTACTTACAATATTCTAGGCTAAAAAGGTCACTGTTCACATATGTTTAAGAAACTTAAGACCAAACACTCTTTATGACCTTTTGTATCATAAAGTTATATCTAAGATGTAACATTCTGTCATCTGGTAGTATAAATTTATTTCTTGGCTAAAAGAAACTGGAAACATAATTAGACCAAGTTTTAGGGCAAAAGATCAAAGTTAACAAAGAATAGTATAAGAGCATCAAGAAGGGGTGAAGTGATCAGCAATCCTTATGGTTGGTAGGAATTTATGGTTGGTAATACTGCTGAACTGAAATTTTTAACAAGAATACTGGAATAATGCAAGCAAGTGTACATATCGTAATCAATAATCCTTTGTAAAGACTCCAAGTCTGTGTTGTTGTACATGCAAACAAACTTGAATTGCTCAAAATTACATGAATAATTACATTGTTTCAATTCCAAATATTTTTTCCAATCAATAAACTTTTACTTTTGTAGAGAAGTTTTAATCATGTTACAGCAAAATTGAGACAGAGGTATAGAGATTTCTTGTATATCCCTCATTCCTATACCACACAACCTCCACCACTACCAACACCCTGCACCGGTGAGCCCTTTCTTGTCATCAATAAACATACACTAGTGTATCATCACCACCTAAGTCCTCAGTTCACAGTAAGGCTCACTTTTGGTGCTGCACACTCTACAGTGTGTCATTTGCTCAGTCGTGTTCACCTCTTTGCGACCCCATGGTCTGTCCATAGAATTCTCCAAGACACTGGAGAATTCCACTCCAAGAACACTGGAGTGGACTGCCATTCCCTTCTCCAGGAGACCTTCCTGACTCAGGGAACGAACCTGGGTCTCCTGCATTGCAGGCAGATTCTTTACCATCTGAGCTACCATCTGAGCTGTACAGGAAGCCCTGTACACTCTATGGGTTTTGACAAATGTATAGTAACATATATCCACCATTATAATATCACAGAACAGTTTCACTGCCCTAAAAATCCTCTGCTCTACCTGTTTGTCCCTCCATTCCCTTTAACCCCTAACAAATGCTGATTCTTTTATTGTCTCCATAGTTTTGCCTTTTGCATCAATGTCATATAATTGGAATCCTAAGCCATCGCCTTTTCAGACTGGCTTCTTTCACTCAGTTATGCATTTAATTTTCCTCCACATCTTTTCATGGTTTGATAGCTCATTTATTTTTGGTACTTAATGATACTTCATTGTATGGATATACCAAGTTTATTCACTCATTCACCCACTAAAGAACATCTTGCTTGCTTCCAAGTTTAGGCAGTTATGAAGAGAGCTACTACACATTTGTGGTGACGCCTTTGTGGAGACAGATTTTCAACTCCTTTGGGTAAAGGAGTGCAGTTGCTAGATCATATAATAAAAGCACATTTAGTTCTATAAGGAATTGCCAAACTGTCTTCCACAGTGGCAATACCATTTTGCATTTCCACCAGCAATAAATGAGAGCTCCTATTGCTCCACATCCTAGCCAGCATTTGGTGTTGTTGGTGTTTCATATTTCAGCCATTCTAATGGGGGTGTGTGCTGGCACCCCATTGCTGTTTTAATCTGTAATTCCCTAATGGTGCTGAACATCTTTCAATATGCTTACTTGCCATCTGCGTATCTTCTTTGAGATGTCTGTTCAAGTCTTTGTTCATTGTTTAATTGCATTATTCATTTTCTTATTGTCAAGTTTTAAGAGTTATTTATATATTTTGGATAACAGTCTTTTGCAAATATTTTCTCCCAGTCTGGATTACCTTCTCATTCTCTTGATGATGTCGTTTGCAGAGCAGAAGTTTTTAAAGAAGCACAGCTTATCAATTACTTCTTTCATGGATAATAATCTTTCTTTCATGGATAGTGCTGTATCTAAAAATTCATTACCATGACTACAGTCAACTAAATTACTGCCTGTGTTGTCTTCTAGATATTTTACAGTTTTGCATTTTCCAATTACATCTATGGTCCACTGTGAGTTAATTTTTGTGAAAGCTGTAAGGTCTGTGTCTAGATTCACTAGATTCACATTTGCTCCTTGGAAGAAAAGCTATGACCAACCTAGACAGCATATTAAAAAGCTGTCATTTTGCAGGTGGATATCCAGTTTTTCCAGCACCATTTGTTGAAAAGACTATCTTTACACCAAAAGCTTCTTCAAAGATCAGTCAACTATGAGAGTCTACTGCTGAGCTATTTTGTTCTACCAATCTATTTTTATATTCTTTTGGCAAAATCACATTGTCTTGATTATAGTGAAAGTGAAGTTGCCCAGTCGTGTCCAACTCTTTGCAACACCATGGACTGTAGCCTATCAGGCTTCTCCATCCATGGGATTTTCCAGGCAAGAGTACTGGAGTGGGTTGCCATTTCCTTCTCTAGCGGATCTTCCTGACCCAGGGATCAAGCCTGGGTCTCCTGCATTGCAGGCAGATGCTTTACCCTCTGAGCTAGGTTTACATTAAATCTGAAAGTTAGGTAGTGTCAGTCCTCCAACTTTGTTCTTCTCTCTCAATACTATTTTAGCTATCCTGAGTCTTTTGTTTCTCCATATACATTTCAGAATAAGACTATTAATATCCAAAAATAACTTGCTGGGATTTTGATTGGGATTGCACTGAACCTGTAGATCAGTTTGGTACAAAATGACATCATGACAGCCTAGAGTCTTCCTATTCATGAACACAGAATATCTTTCCAATTATTGAGTTCTTTGATATCTTTCATCAGAGTTTCATAGTTGTCCTCATTTAGATCTTGTATATACTTTGTCAGATTTATACATAAGGGCACTAACATAAATGGTATTTATACCATGAAATACAATGAAATTAAAAAGACTCTTGCTCCTTGGAAGAAAAGTTATGACCAACCTAGACAGCATATTAAAAAGCAGAGACATTACTATGCCAACAAAGGTCCATCTAGTTAAAGCTATGGTTTTTCCAGTAGTCATGTATGGATGTGAGAGTTGGACTATAAAGAAAGCTGAGCGCTGAAGAATTGATGCTTTTGAACTGTGGTGTTGGAGAAGATTCTTGAGTGTCCCTTGGACTGCAAGGAGATCAAACCAGTCTATCCTAAAGGAGATCAGTCCTGAATATTGACTGTAAGGACTGATGCTGAAGCTGAAGCTCCAATACTTTGGCCACCTGATGCGAAGAACTGACTCACTGGAAAGGTTGAGTGGGATGCTGGGAAAGGTTGAAGGCAGGAGGAGAAGGGGACAACAGAAGATGAGATGGTTGGATGGCATCAACAACTTGATGGGCATGAATTTGAGCAAGCTCTGGGAGTTGCTGATGGACAGGGAACCCTGGTGTGCTGCAGTCCATGGGGATGCAAAGAGTTGGACACGACTGAGTGACTGAACTGAACTGATAAATGGCAGTGTGCTTTTATTTTTGAATTCCACTTGTTCACAGAAGGTATATAGTAAAGTGACTGCCTTTTGTATATTAACTTTGTATCTGCAAACTTGCAACAACTGCTAATCACTTCCAGGAGTTTTGGGGTCAATTCTTTCAGACTTTCTACATAAATGATCAAGTTACCTGTAAACAGTTTTATTTCTTCCTTCCCAATCCACATACCTTTTATTTCCTTTTCTTATCCTTTGGACTAGCTAAGACTTTCAGCATCATGTTGAAAAGCAGTGGTAAGAAAAGGACATCCTTGCCTTGCTCCTCACCACTAAGTTTCTCACCAATAAATATGACATTAGCTGTAGGTATTTTGTAGATGTTCTTTATCAAGTTCCACAAGTTTTCCTCTATTCCTAATTTGCTGAGTTTTTATCATGAATAGAAGTGGAACTTCGTTAAATACTTTTTCAGCATCTACTGATATGATCGTGTGATTTTTCTTCTCTCATTCTACTGATGTGATGAAATACATTAATTGACTTTCAAATGTTGAAGCAGCCTTGCACACCTGGGATAAACCTCACTTGGTTGTGGTGTATAATTCTTTTTATAACTTGACAGATTCAATTTGCTAATATTTTTTTGAAAATTTTTGTTTTTATATTCATGAGAGATATTGGTCTGTAAGTTTTATTTCCTTACAATGTCTTGGTTTTGGTATCAGGCCTCATAGAAAAAGCTAGAAAATATTCCCTGAGTTCCATCTTCTGAAAGATTGTAGACAATTGGTATAATTTCTCCCTTAAATTTAAGTTTAGCAAAATTCATCAGTGAAACACACTGGACCTAGTGTTTTCTGTTTTTGAAGGTTATTAATAACTGGTTCAATTTCTTTAATAGGTACAGGCTTATTCAGATTATCTATTTCTTCTTATGTGAGTTTTGGCAAATTGTATTTTTCAAAAAATTGGCCTGTTTCATTAGGGTTATCAAACTTACAGGCATAGAATTGTCCATAATACTCTTTTATTATTACTCTTCTAATGCCCATAGGATCTGGACAGCTATCCCTTCTTCCATTTCTGACATTAGTAATTTTGTGTCTTCTCTCCTTTTTATCCAAGCTAGCCTGGCTAGAGGCTCAGATTTGATTGATCTTTCCAAAGAAAGAGCTTTTGGTTTTCACCAACACTCCCCTCACATAAACAATTTTCTCAACTGATCTCTTAGTTTCAGTTTTATTAATTTCTGCTCTAATTTTTCATTATTTTTCTTTTGCTCACTTTGACTTAATTTGTTCTTTTTCTAAATTCCTAAGGTAGAAGCTTAGAGTACTGATTTTAGATTTTTCTTCTTCTCTAATATATGCATTCAATGTTATAAATTTCCCTCAAAGCTCTGCATTAGCTGCATCTCACAAATTTTTAAGTATTTTCATTTATTTCAAAATACTGTTAAATTTCTCTTGAGATTTCTCCTTTGTCCATGTATTATTTAGAAGTGTGTTGTTTAATCTCCAAGTGTTTGGAGACTTCCCAGCTTTCTTTCTGGAGAAGGAAATGGCAACCCACTCCAGTGATCTTGCCTGGAGACTCCCAGGGATGGGGGAGCCTGGTGGGCTGCTGTCTCTGGGGTCACGCAGAGTCGGACACAACTGAAGCGACTTAGCAGCAGCAGCAGCTTTCTTTCTCTTAGTATTTTCTAGTTTAATTCTATTATGGTCTGAGAGCAGGATTTATATGATTTCTATTCTTTTAAATTTATTGTGCTTTATGAACCAGAACGTGGAGTTTTTTATATTCTGCTTTCATCTTTGCTACATATATACATGAAAGGTAATTTTCAAGTTTGTTTCAAAAGGATTAGTTTCAGGGCTACTGAAAAGGGATTAAGAATAAACAGGGATTAAGACTCTACCAAATGATCTTCCCCGTTCCTGTCCTTACAGAAAGAAAAAACTATAAAGCCTAGACATGATATGAAAAGCTACCTGAAGGTACTGAAAAGGGAACAGAAGTAGTAGACAAATCTGGTGGGAAGTTCACATTCTCTGGGAACAGGACAGACTGGCACCCATGCAGTAACTGCACACAGAAGCTGCAACAGAAGGAAAACTAATCTTTCTGGGAGAGGGGACCAGAAAAGTGAAGGAAACCATGAATGTGGAAGAGACTAGTGAAATCTCAAAATAGAGTCAAAGAGGGGATCTTCAAACTATCTACCCATATTAGTGACTGATCCCTAAGCTGCTGTGTATGAACAACATTCAGAGCAGCTCATCCAGAAAGAAAAGGTCAGAACCAAGAAGAGAGTTCACCCCTGAAGGTCCTAGAGTAGTTGGTTTCAGTGTGGAGTTCATGTGCTCAGAGGAGAGGAGACAGGGACGTGCACAAGTAAATTACCATCACTGGAGGTTTGCAGTCTGAGACCAAGTGCAGTCTGTGTGCCAAGCATAGAAGCAGCTGGGGGCTCACATGGGAAAACCAGCAATCTTTCTGGCTGGGGAGCTTGAGAAGTTAGGTGATGTGAACAGTCAAAAGACTGGCAGAATCTTATAAAAAAGTAAGCCAGAGAGAGGATCTCCAAACTTGATTACCTTCATTATCGACTGACCCTTAAGACACATAGGTGGAACAGAATCAAAGCAAAACAGCTAAGGACAAAGGACCTTTGGAGAAGAGACTGGAGCCACAACAGAAACAGAATTTGCAATTCAAGCCCAGCCAAGAAAATTACCTGATAAAACAACGAGAAAAAATTATTGGTGGAAAAAATTTACAGAATCCAGAATCTCCATAATGTAACATTCAAATATTCAGGATACAATCTAAAATATTTCATCATATTTCATGTGATCAAACAAGAAAATAAAACATTATGTTTTTCTTAAGGGAAAAGAAAATCAAGTCCAAACCTGAAATGAACAAAATGTTAGAACTGATAAGAATTTTAAATCAACTATTACATTTCTCCTCAATGAAACAAAACAAAATATGTTTCAACACATGAAAATTTGAACAGATAAACGGAGAGATGCTGGAGAGAAACAGAAGCAATAAAAAAGAACCTAAAGAAAATTACAGAACTATAAAATATGATCATGGAAGATAAATATTCAGAGCGGATTTAACAGCTGAGTTGACATGAGAGAGAGTGAACCTGAAGGCAGAGCAACAGAAACCATCCAAGGACAAGGACAGAGAGGAAAAAGGCCAAACCAAACAAAAGCAAAAGCCAGATGGACTGACCTATAAGATGATGGAGAACCTCCAATAATCTGCTCCTCCATGAAAGCAAAGAGAACAGTGGCAGATATGATCAAAATCAACTTTTCCAGAACTCTCGAAATTACTTAAGGCTTCCAATAATCCTGCTGCTGCTGCTGCTAAGTCGCCTCAGTCGTGTCCGACTCTGTGCGACCCCATAGAGGGCAGCCCACTAGGCTCCTCTGTCCCTGGGATTCCCCAGGCAAGGAAAATGCCTGAATCTCAGTAAGAACAGTGAGCTTCACGGTGGTTTAACATTACCTAGTCCCATTCGCTTTTTCCCAGCTTCACCATAGCTTTGAAACCAACAAACAGTCTTGCAACTGTGGTAGCTATGAAAACAGCACCCATGCAACCATTCAAGGGGGCAAAATGGGTTCAGAGTGCCCCAAAAGCCCACCCCTTAGAGAACTATCACTGTCTAACCTATCTGGCAGCTCACTTAAAAGCTGCATTCTAGGGCTTATCTTTTTCTGTCCTGACTCAGAGCTTACTCGAAATAAACAGCACTATCCTCAAGCGATATTTAACTTTACAGGTGCCAGAGGTAGTGCACCAGAAGGAACTGATTAAAGACCCACCAGAAAATTTAAAAGGAAAAACTGGAGAATGGAGGTCTTCAGGGGCTTTCAAAATTTCCAAAATATTTCTGGAACTCGAGAAGGACATAGACATGTACAGGTAAAGAGCTGTGGATACATGCAGGAAAGACCTGAAAAGACTTACAACCTAGGCCTGACTTTGAGGATCTGCACAAGCAGGAAGTAAAGGCTAATAAGGCTGAATTGTAAACTCTACTGCAGCATCAGAACTCCAAAATAAAATAAAAGCTGACAGACCTAAAATAAGAAATAGATATTTCAACAATAACATTTAGATACTTCAATACTCATTTTTCAATAATGGATAGAACAATTAGAGGAAGATGAACAGGAAATAGAAGTCTTGAACAAAACTATAGGTCAACTAAATCTAACAGACATCTATAGAAACATTCTACTCAACAACAAAACACGTCCATTATTTTCAAGTGCACTTGGGATATTCTCCAAAATAGGCCATATGTTAGGCTGTAAGTTTCAATAAACGAAAAAAATAGAAACCATACAAAGTATGTTCTCTAACTACAATGGAAAAAAGTGAGAAATCAGTATCAGAAAGAAATGTGAGAAATCCAAAATATGTGGAAATTAAATAACATACTTCTAAATAACCAATATCTCAAGGCAAATTATTGGAGAAGGAAATGGCAACCCACTCCAGTGTTTCTTGCCTGGAGAATCCCAGGGACGGGGGAGCCTGGTGGGCTGTCGTCTATGGGGTCGCACACAGTCGGATACGACTGAAGCGACTTAGCAGCAGCAGCAGCAAGGCAAATTAGAAAATACTTCAAGATGAATGAAATAAAGATACAAGAGACACAACTTACGGAACATAGCTAAAACATTGCTTAGAGATATCTGCAGCTATAAACACCTATTAAAAAAAAAGGGAAGAAAGAGTTCAAATCAATAATCTAGACTTTTACCTCAAGAAACTAAAATAAATAAATAAATAAACCCAAGGCAAGATGAAATAAATAACAAAGGCTAAGCAGAAATAAATGAAAGAGCAAAGAAAAATAATATCACTAAGATCAAAATCAGTTCTTTGGGGAAAAAAAACAATAAAATTGACAAACCTTTAGCTAGACAGATCAAGAAGAGAAAAGACTCAAATTACAAATATTAGTAATAAGAGACATCACTATAAACCTTATAAAAACAGAAAGAATTATAAGAGAACACCATAACCACTATATGCCAACATATTAGATAACAGATTAAATGGATAAATTCCTAGAAATACAAAACCTACCAAAACTGACTCAAAAAGAAATGAATAATATGAACAGACTTAACAAGCAGAGACTGAACTAGTAATTTAAACACTTCCAACAAAAAATATTCCAGGCTCACATGGTTTTATTAATGAATTCTACCACACATTTAAAGAATTAACACCAATCCTTCAAAACCTCTTCCAAAAGACAGAAGAGTGAACACTTCCCAACTCATTTCATGAGCAAGTATACCAAGATATAAAATATACTTGATACTAAGACCAAAAAAGAAAAGATATGAAAAGAAAATTATATACACCGTTTTTGTGTTTCCTATCTAGAGAATATCCTTTAGTATTTGTTGGAGATATAACTAAATAGACATTTCTCCAAAGAAGACATACAGATGGCTAACAAACACATGAAAAGATGCTCAACATCACTCATTATCAGAGAAATGCAAATCAAAACCACTATGAGGTACCATTTCACGCCAGTCAGAATGGCTGCTATCCAAAAGTCTACAAGCAATAAATGCTGGAGAGGGTGTGGAGAAAAGGGAACCCTCTTACACTGTTGGTGGGAATGCAAACTAGTACAGCCACTATGGAGAACAGTGTGGAGATTCCTTAAAAAACTGGAAATAGAACTGCCTTATGATCCAGCAATCCCACTGCTGGGCATACACACTGAGGAAACCAGAATTGAAAGAGACACATGTACCCCAATGTTCATCGCAGCACTGTTTATAATAGCCAGGACATGGAAGCACCCTAGATGTCCATCAGCAGATGAATGGGTAAGAAAGCTGTGGTACATATACACAATGGAGTATTACTCAGCCATTAAAAAGAATACATTTGAATCAGTTCTAATGAGGTGGATGAAACTGGAGCCTATTATACAGAGTGAAGTAAGCCAGAAAGAAAAACACCAATACAGTATACTAACGCATATATATGGAATTTAGAAAGATGGTAACAATAACCCTGTATACGAGACAGCAAAAGAGACACTGATGTATAGAACAGTCTTTTGGACTCTGTGGGAGAGGGAGAGGGTGGGATGATTTGGGAGAATGGCATTGAAATACGTATAATATCATATATGGAACGAGTTGCCAGTCCAGGTTCGATGCACGATACTGGATGCTTGGGGCTGGTGCACTGGGACGACCCAGAGGGATGGTATGGGGAGGAAGGAGGGAGGAGGGTTCAGGATGGGGAACACAGGTATACCTGTGGCGGATTCATTTCAATATTTGGCAAAACCAATACAATATTGTAAAGTTTAAAAATAAATAAAATTTTAAAAATAAATAAATAAATAATAAATAAAATACCCCAAGAAAAAAAGAAAATTATAGAACAGTATCTTTTATGAAGACAGCCATAAAAAATTCTCAGAAAAATTTAGCAAACTCAATCTTAAAACATGTAAAAACAATTATATTGTGACCAAGTGAGATTTATTCCAAGAACGTAAGACTGACTTAGCATACAAAAATGAATCAAGCTTATAAACCATATCAATAAAATAAAGGATAAAATCCACAAGATTATCTTAACAGATGCAGAAAAAAGCATTTGATAAAATCCAACCATTCCATGTTAAAAACACTCAAATTAGGAACAGAAGGCAACTTTCTCAAAATGATAAGGCCATCTATGAAAAACCCACAATTAACATCATATTCATGGCATCCGGTCCCACAACTTCATGGCAGATAGTTGGGGAAACAGTGCAAACAGTGGCTGACTTTATTTTGGGGGGGCTCCAAAATCACTGCAGATGGTGACTGCAGCCATGAAATTAAAAAACGCTTACTCCTTGTAAGGAAAGTTATGACCAGCCTACACAGCATATTAAAAAGCAGAGACATTACTTTGTCAACAAAGGTCTGTCTAGTCAAGGCTATGGTTTTTCCAGTAGTCGTGTATAGATGTGAGAGTTGGACTATAAAGAAAGCCGAGCGCTGAAGAATTGATGCTTTTGAACTGTGGTGTTGGAGAAGACTCTTGAGAGTCCCTTGAACTGCAAGGAGATCCAACCAGTCCATCCTAAAGGAGATCAGTCTTGGGTGTTCACTGGAAGGACTGATGTTAAAGCTGAAACTCCAATACTTTGGCCACCGGACGCAAATAGCTGACTCATTTGAAAAGACCCTGATGCTGGGAAAGATTGAGGGTAGGAGGAGAAGGGGACCACAGAGGATGAGATGGTTGGATGGCATCACCAACTCAATGGACATGAGTTTGGGTGAACTCCGGGAGCTGTGATGGATAGGGAGGCCTAGCGTGCTGTTGTTCACGGGGTTGCAAAGAGTCAGACATGACTGAGCAACTGAACTGAATTGAACTTAATGGTAAAAAACTGAATGCTTTCCCCCTTAGGCAGAAAAAGCTAAGGATGTCCATTCTTGCCACTTCTGCTCAACACTGTATTGGAGGTTCTAGCCAGATCAATTAGGGGGGAAAAATAAAAGGAATTCAGATCAGAAAGGAAGAAGTAAAATTAACTTTATTAACAGATGACATGATCATATAGATGAAAAATTCCAAAGAATCCATTTTAAAAATGAGAACTGGTGAATGAAGGATGCAGGTACAAGATCAATATAAAATCAACTTTACTGCAAATACCCTGGTGGTCCGATTGTTAGGACTCAACACTCACTTCTGGGGCTGGGGTTCAAATCCTAGTTGGGAAACTCAGATCCCACAAGCTGCTGGTATTGCCAAAAAAAAAAAAAATTTAATTTTATTTCTATACACTGCCAATGAACATTCTGTAAATGAAATTTTTTAAAAATACATTTATAATAGCATCAAACTAAATAAGCTAGGAATAGATTCAGCAAAAGAAGAAGTATATGACTTGTACACTGAAAATTGCAACACTGAAAGAAATTAAACAAGACCAAACAAATGGAAAGATAGACCGTGTTCACGGAACTGGAAGATGTAATAATGCTAAAATAGCAACAGTCCCCAAATTGATCTATCAATTCAAAGCAATCTTCTCCCCAAATTGATCTATCAATTCAAAGCCATCTTTATCAAAGTCTCAGCTGTCTTTCTGCAGAAGTTGAGAAAATAAACTGATTTTAAAAGACCAAAATAAATGGAAAATATATATCCATAGGTTAGAAGACTCTACATTAAGATGGCAATCCCTCCCCACCAAAACTAACCTAAGAATCAATGCAACCCCAAACAAAATTCAAGTAAGCTTTTTAAAAGAAACTGATAAGCGGATTTTTAAAGGTCATTCAGGAAGGCAAAGGGCCTTTTATTCTGAAAAAGAATAAAGCTGGAAGACTAAAGATACCTGATTTTAAGACCTACTACAAAGTTACAATCAAGACAGTGTATATTGGCACTGGGCTTCTCAGGTGGCACTAGTGGCTAAGAACCTGCCTGCCAATGCAGGAGAGGTAAGAGACACGAGTTCGATCCCTCGGTTGAGAAGATCCCCTGGAGGAGGAAATGACAACCCACTCCAGTATTCTTGCCTGGAGGAACCCCATGGACAGAGGAGCCTGGTGGGATACAGTCCATAGGGTCGCAGAGTTGGACACAACTGAAGCAACTAAGCACTGACATACAGGCCAATGGAATGGTAGCAGAAAGTTTGGAAATAAACTCATACAGTCAGTTGACTTTTGACAAAAATCAATTTTTTGCAAAAACAATTTTTTCACAAAAGGTGTGCAGATAATTCAATAGAAACAAGATAATCTTTTCAAAAAATGGTAGAGGAACTAACTGATAACTACAGAGGGAAAAGTCCCTGAACTTCACCTTGCATCATATATGAAAACTGACTCAAAATGTATTACAAAACTGAACAGAAATACTAAAAACTATTTTATCTCTAGAAGCAAACAAAAGATAAAATCTTTATGATGTTGAGTTGGACAAAGATTTCTTAAACAGAACACCAAAAGTCAAAAACTACAGAAAAACAAAATAATAAAACGGACCTCATGAGGACTGAAAACTTTTCTTCTTTGAAAAACATGGTTAAGAAAACAAAACAGTAAGCAATAGACTGGGCACAAAATTTTGTGAAACACATACTTAAAAAGGCCTTATATCCAGACTACATAAGGACTCTAAAAGGCTCTGGTGGAAGATTTCACCCAGAATTCAATAATACGAAGTCAAAATAACATCTCTTCTCTACCTTTCTAGAAAGTGCTAAAGATTAAATGGATGCTCATACAAAAAAAAAAAAAAAAAATACGTGAATGGCAAAAGCACAAGAAAAGATGCTGACATTACTAACCATGAGGGAAATAAAAATTTAAACCACAATGAGATCCATTATCCACCCACTTAGAATGGCTAAATATTTTTAAAGACTGACAATACCAAGTGCTTGCAAAGATATGGAGCTATCAGAACTCTCTCATACTGCTGATGGGAATGTAAAACGGTATACTCATTTGAAAAAACCAAACAGCAATACTTCAGAAAGTAAAACATATATTTACTATACAATCCATCCATTCTAATTCTAGATAGCTGTCCAAGAAGAATGAACACATGCCCAAGAAAACTTATTCACAGCTATGGGTCAGCAATGGGGGATAAGAACAACATAAGGGATACCTGTGGTGATGAAACTGTTCTGTACTGTGACTGTATCAGTGTGACTACTTGGTTGTGATACTCTGCTTTAGTTTTGTAAAATGTTACCACTGCTATGTGAGATGATGGATGTTCAGTAAACTTATCATGATAATCATTTCATGGTGTATGTAAATCAAATCATTATGCTGTACACCCTAAACTTATTCAGTGTTGTATGTCAATTGTATCTCAATAAAACTGGAAGAAAAAAAAAAAAAATGTTACCACTGAGGGAAAATGGGTAAACAGTATGCAGGATCTCTGGGTCATTTCATACCATTGCATGTGAATCTACAATTTCCTCATAATAAAAAGTTTAATTAAAAACATAACAAAACTCATCACAGATGGAGCAGCATTACTTATAACAGCTCCAAAACAGAAGCAAATGGATCCTTCAACTGATGAATAGATAAACCAATGACAATGGATTACCATTTTCAGCAACTAAAGGGAACAAATTATATATGCAACAACAAGGATGAATCTCAAAAACACTGTGCTAACTGAAATAAATAAAACACCAAACTAAATACTATGTAATTCTATTTACATGAACAGTAGTTAAAAAAAAAAAAAAACAGTAGGTCAGAAATTGCCAGGGGATGGGACTATGGGAAGCAGAGTACAAGGGACAGAAGGAAACCTTTTAGTGTGGAATTATATAGCTCCTTCTACAATTTGAATATGTCAGTTGTTACATGATCATGTAACAATTATCAAAATTTACACTGTACACATAAAATTGGTGAAATCTGTGTTATTTAAATAATATTTTTAAACACAAAAAAGAGAAAAACATTAAGGCTTAGAAAAATTAATACCTGTTAGCGTCTTTCCTGCATTCAAAGGAGGTGCAATGACTCTGAAAAGTTTCTGCATGAAAATTAATAGAACAATCAACATCATCTTTAAAAAAAATATTTCAAAAAATTATTAAAATCTTATGCTATAATCGCCTTTCTCTGATTGAATTAGTCATTTGCTATTAAGATTAAATACAAAAACTTTTAATGTGGACATAAAACTGTTTCAGTAGAATCACTAGGAAATAATCATTGTGTCATATTCCTCACTGAAAGAAACCATTTAACAAATACCAGTTAGAAGAAAGTCTTTGTTGAGAACATTATTTCTAATATAAGCTATCCTCAGACTCCTAAAAGAGCTTTATTCTTTTAAAAATAGTAAGCAAATCAAAGGATTAGTAGCCCACCAAAACAATAAGATTACTGTAAGCTGAAAACATGTGAACAATCAGCAGCCACAGAAAAAGACATCGAAATGGAAGCAGAGCCTATGAAAAATATAAGATTTTCTTGTATTTTCTTGTAGGCCAACTACGCTGGCCTTCCTGGGAGGGAGTTTACTGTTTTGGGAGAAGACAGGCCCTTAGCGCTGGGAAGTGGGGCAAATCCAACTATTCATTAGTATCCAAAAGCCCAATAAAGCTCTTCGTATTTTCCAAGGAAAACTAAATCCCTCCCCCCTCACATCCCAAGTTTCATTAAACTGGTAGATAAGCCTCTCCCTCTGGCTGTTTTAGCGATTCACTCATTTCTGAGTTCTCCCAGTACAAGTGTGAAGAAACCTTGTCTTTTACTCTGTCAATCTGTTCACTGTCAGTTAATTCACAGTCTTCTCCCCACCATTCGGATTTCAGTTGGTAGAGGAAAAGTTTTCCCTCCCAACACAAGGCACTATTATGTTAGAAGCAGCCAAAACTAGAACTAAGGAAAGATTTCAGAGACTATGGTAATCATCTCAAGTATGATGACACTGTCTTTCATTCTAGAAAAACTAGAAAATTTCAAAAGGCAATACAGTTCCTTTTTTTTTTTAAGTTTTAGTTCACATTAGAGTACAGTTGATTTACAGTGTTGTGTTGAGGGAGGAAAGGAACAGACTGAGCTGACTCCATCTTGAAAAAGAAGGAAGCTCCATCTTGCACTTTCAGTGAGCTTTGGACTTATGTGCCTGGTAGCCAAGGGGATAACATACCTACGGCCAAACTGGCCTCTTGGACTGATAAACACCAGATTCCAAACCAAGAATTCCCGTTGCCAAAAAGAATGTAATAATCCCCTATGTAGTCAATCACCTTTGTAATCTTTATGACACCCACTGGTGTAGGCTACAATGTATAACTAGCCGACCCTTCTGATTATGAATCATGGCTGTAACCTGATTGTATCTCCCCTTAACACTTTCCAGTCTAGGTTTAAGGAATGTGGGGATGTGGGCTTGAGCAGTACACTTAAGGTATATAAGGTTTTCACAAAAGTCGGTCGGGGTTCCTTGGCTAAGAGGAGACTCTGCCTTGGGCCCACTGGTGTAATAAACGGCACTCCACTGTCTGCACTGTCCTTCTGAGTGAGCTTGCTTCCCGGAACGCATGGCTACAACAGTGTTAGTTTCAGGTGTACAGCAAAGTGCTTTAGTTATACATATACACGTATCTATTCTTTTCAGATTCTTTTAATTTGGACCTCTTTAAACTGAAGTAACTAAACTTTAAACACTAAATAGTGATTTCTTTACAGGCAGAGAATTATAAAAGGGCAATTACAGGATGCCTCTAACTTCCCACTGCTAAAATCTCCAAATAACTATTTAACAACAAACACCAAGCTCCTGCTGAAAGTCATTAAACTTGAAAACTACTCAACAAAAAACAAGGCAACCTCAACAGTAAAAGTGTTCCATCTGAGATGCATAGCTATAAATACAAACCAGATTCTGAGCAATAAAAAATCCACACAAAACAGAAACTTCAAAGCAGCAATAACAAAACCCCACAACCATTTTTATCACAACATACAATGCATCAAATCAGAATCTGTTTGCAGGGATTATTTTGAGAGAAACTAGAAACTGCATTAATTATTTCTAATTGTGGTTTAATAGTGTAATTGTGGTTTAAAAATGGAGAACATTTTTGCATGCACAGAGGTCATGACCTCACTGAAGAGGCAGCTGAGAGGTGTTCAAATTTGAAACACAGACAATCAAAATCAAAACCAGTGCGGGAAGGCTGTGGCACTTTCTGGAAAATGACCAAGAGAAAAGAAGTACACAAAACTTAAGGAGTTATGAACTAAAGGGATATTCACCTTCCAAGTGAAAAGAAAACTGAAATATCATGGAATGACTGCTGACTTAAATAATACTGTAAATGCTTTCAGATGTTTATTAAATATGCCAAAAATGCTGACTGGATGCCTTCAGGGAGCCTGATCTCTGACCCAGGTAATGCAGTTACTATAATAACACGGTGGGCTGGCAGGGCACTGCATGTGTGCTAAGTCCCTTCGGTCATGTCTGACTCTTTGAGACTCTATGGACCGTAGCCCACCAGGCTCCTCTGTCCATGGGATTCTTCAGGCAAGAATACTGGAGTACGTTGCCATTTCCTCTTCCAGGGGATCTTCCTGACATACCCACAATCTATAACCCTTAATTCTGTCTTCAAATTTAAAGGAACTAACATGAATGGAGACAGGTTTGTTTCTTTTAAAATAAACCCAAAAGATTTTTAGGTGCTCTTTTCTAATGGTAAGGTAATAAGAAATTCTAATGAATGCTAGAAAATCCTGAAATGGGAAAAGCAACAAATTAGCTATTAATAAATAATGACCTCTCACCATTTTCAGGAGTTTCCCCTAGCAGAATACAGCTACAAAACAGCATTACTCAATTCGTACCATTACTCCCATATAGAGTAATAGAGTATTACTCTACTATAGAATTGAATAAATTATTCATTATTAATAAATAATAATTAAATTAATTATTCCATAGTATAGAATAATTTCTTATAACTTTTGGAAAAGCTACAATAATATGAATCTTTTTAGAAAAAAAACGTAGAGTTTCACACAGGCTTTTATCTATTGTTCCCTGGGATTTAAACACCTACTTATGCAGATAAAAAGAATGAAATGGCATATACGTATATGAAGGTTAAAATTATAAAGACTATCTAAAGTCCTGAACAACAATGGGTGCAAGTCTAATAAACCTACAAGACAATTTAAAGTGACTGGATGAAAACAAACTATTCAAAGCAAATGGAGAGAAGCGAAAAAACATTAATAGACAATATTAAATATGTGTACAAATTAGGAAGAATCTTACCTCCATTGGACTAATAAATTCATTCATGCCTCTGTTGTAGACATAGATCATAGCATCATATAGTCGATTTTCCCAACACATGAGAACTATCTGTAAAAAGGAAATGTTGCTTGGTCCATACAATTTAGTAAGTCTCACCAATTATTTTCCTCAAAGCTTTAATTATGGGGAAGATTTTGAATTCTCTTTCCTAATTTTTCTTATTCCTTCTCTGAAAAAAAAATCTGAAATTAAAGTACTCAAACACAATGCCAGGGTAAGAGCTGTTGTAGGTTCGATGTTACTTTAAATAGTATAATAGCTACTTTTAAACATCCTCCAATATATGATTTTATTTCTTCTCTATCCTCCCCCTTTCCATATCCATTCTACTTCTATTTGGTCACTAGTTCTACAAATATTTACAAACATTTATATTCAGATCCTCTCCTTGGCATTGGGATAATACATAAGACAAATCCAGATCTAGTCTCTACCCTGACAGTGCTTCCATTCATCCTGGACACTCACCAAAAGAAGGGACACAAAATGGTAAGTGAATTATGACTTGGGGAAGATACTCAATTATGCAAATAGTTCATTTACAATGTGTTAAGTCTATAAAGGAAACTGTCTTGGTCTGGAGTATTCAGAAGGTCATCCCTGAGGGAGCAATATTTAAGTTAGGACCTAACGGATACATGAATTAAAAGACGCTTGCTTCTTGGAAGAAAAGCTATGACAAACCTAGGCAGCCTATTAAAAGCAGAGACATTACTTTGTCGTCAAAGTTTCATATAG
>NW_020867504.1:0-31531 GCF_003369695.1 Bos indicus x Bos taurus | reverse complement strand
CACGTCTCCTCTCTCACTGCCAACTTGCCCAGTCATTGGACTTCAGTGCGAAATGGCTGTTTGTTGGCTAGGTTCATTAGTGAAAAATGTTTCAACAGTCTCCATTTAACAACCTGGAATGTCCTTTGGAGAAGGCCAAATTAATGTGATTTTTTTACCTTAAGAAGCTTAGAAACATAGCTGCTGCTAACTCAATAATTACATTGTCCTGCCAGCAACAATTCAATATTTTTTTCTCGCCGGAGGTTTTTCAACACATTTGCACCATGGGGAAGCTTTTTTCTCTTTACATCTCAAAACTGTACCACAAACTCTTCCTTTATTCATAACTGCGAGATCTCCAGCTGAGATAGGCACACTTTGTATTGCTCTAGATGACAGTTTTCTGTGTTCTTTCCAAGCACAGGGGGTTTAATAAACATATCTGGCAGGCCTGCCATAGCTGGAGGGCCCAGGATGACACTGTGTGCAAACAATATTGCTCACGCTGGAGGAAACAAGTTTATTCAATTATTCATTAATAGATTACAGTCAAGATACTTGTTATCCTAAATGAAAAATGGGACAAGAACTCCAAGAATTAGGGTAGGTCCAGGAGTTAATAGTAGGCAGGCAATATGGCATATACAGATCATCATGATGATCTGGCCAAAACATGAAAACGCACACCGACCAACCATCCATACACACACACGCCTGTTCAAACACATGTGCACATGCACACACACACAGGTACACACACATACAGGTACACACACATATACAGGTTCACACACACTTGTGACTGTACCCTTAGGTAGGGGGACTTAGACGCCTAGAATCAAATATTATAAAGGCCTTAAAAACTCATTAAATACTTCAGGATGTTTTAGTCCTGAGTCTGGAGCTTAGGGATGAAGAAGAGGTTGGTGTCAGAAGGAGCAGGTATATGAGCAGCCCTATATCCATTCTCATAGGATTCTAAGAAAATTCTAGAAAGAGATATTGGTAGAAATTTCTCTGTGTGAAAACAAAGTGTTTTTTCAGGGTTTCATGATTAACTGCCTTTTTGCTCAAGGGTAAGTCCTTTCCTCGATGCAGAATGTTTTAGAATGTTCTCCACATCAGAACTTCCTACTTTGAAGTTTCCTACTTGGTTTCAGAGGGAAGTTTATCCAGTTTGTATAGATAATTTAAGATCTCCTTAATGAAAAATGGATTACTACAGTCAAACGTATGATTTAGGGGCAGGGAGCCACCTTTCAGGGTATTGGTATGTTATGTTGATACAAAAGTCACTTTGAAGAGAGTGGGTGGGATAAATCTGGAAAGCTACCATGTGCTTGATGAGGAAATTTTGATTTTTTGCTGTAGGGAATGGGGGAGGCATTGAAGATTTTTGAGTTGCAGTCATTTTCCTTGCCCTATCCCAGCTGTACCATTTTAATGTCCTGGCTTTTAGTTAGAATCTGCAGATTAAAGACTTGGGATATAGTTCAAATGTGCCAGAAGTACTCTCAATGAAAGAAATCTGGTTAGCATTCTAGGCAGCCCAGGAGTAGTTATTTGTAGTGCAGATCAGTAGAGGAGCAATTCTTTAAGTGTTCCAGTCTGGAGTTATTACTTTGAAAGTCTTCTTATCTGTAAAGATATAAACTCCTCAGTTATGCTGTTAATTTGATGTCAAGGTAACTGTAAGTGTATTTTTTACTATACTGTGGTACTGAGGAGACCATTTCCATTTTACTGAGTGGACAATTAAGCCAGTGAAACGTTTTCCAAAAGTGACTAAGGAATAAGACAGGAAATACATTTCCAAATAGTAAAATCTTTTGATTCTTTCAGGAGAGATTGGGAAAGGCCCCCCAGGCATCTTTAGTTCTTTCCTCTGTGAGCTTTAGCCAGGTGGGAGGCTAGACAAACAATTTCTCCAGCAAGCAAGTGGGCATAGGAAGTTAAGCAGATGGTGTATTTTAGCTGCTAAGGAAGCTAGCCAAGGCAAGAGCCTGAAGTTGAAAATTGAATCACTCCATTCTCAAGGGCAGAATTGTTCCTAAGTTCATGGTTGTCTCCCAACAAATGGATCAAGACAGCCTTTTATGTGTCTGTCAGTTGTGACCTTGCCCTAGCTCTCCCAGCTGGAGTCACTAATGTTCTCTACAGCAGGCTCAGCCAGTCCCCATCCCACCCCCTGTCCAGTCCCTGGGCCAAACCAGAGCAGGGCAAGCCTCGGCCTGTCCAGATGGCTGGCTCTAATTAGAGGGTGAGGAACCATGGCCAAGCTGGAAGTAAATGCTGCAGATACCTTTTCCAAGAGTGGCAGGTACAGCTTTAAACTAAGTGCATGTATGCAGAGTCAAAGGTTGCATCTAAATGTGCATATGTATGAGAGGGCTAAGCCTGAAAAGGCAGTTTAAAAAGGGTTATTCGAAGATGGGGCAGAAATAGATATGCACAGCTGGAACTCTCAAGCATATAGAGACAGGGAGGAAAAAAAGGTAAATGAGAGAGAAGTCTGGGACATTCCTGAGTTAAAGACTACTGCCTATTACCTTGGCTGGTACTTTAAGCCCAGGTTACCAGGTGGTCAGCTGCTTGCAAAAGGACACAGGCAGAAGAAAGAGAACAGGGCCCAGGTGACCAGCTGGTAGGACCTGAAATTAGTCTTGTTACCATGAATTTACTGTCTGGTCTGCCTACCAAGAGCCTAGGGACACATCTGGCCTCTGAGTCCTTCTGAGCCTTTTCTGGTCTTCATCACCTTGGCCATGCTTTCTGCTGCTGTTATCTTGCAAATGGGGCTCTAGATCCCAGAGCTTTTGTCTGGTGCCCAGATGATGCCCTTCTTAAATTTTCCAGGAGAAATCAACACAATATTGTAAAGCAATTATCCTTCAATTAGACAGAAATTAATTTTAAAAAGTATTCCAGCTCTTGGCTCCAAGGACCCTACTGCTTTGGTCTCCTCTTCATGGCATATGTTTTTAAGTGGGCTGATGACCTGAGTGCTGTCACCTGAATGACTTTGATTGACAACTGTCCTTAAGACTCTAATTTCTGATTTCCATCCACCAAATTAGATCTGCTAGAGTACTGCCTTGGATCAAATAGTGACTCTATGTACACCATGTATTGGATAACTGAGGTCCTGACGGAGCCAGTCTTATAGCCCATAAGCTTTCCCAGATTTCCTCCACTGCTGCTGGGTTCTTCCTTCTCTCTTTTGAAGAGGGTAGTTGAAGTCTCAGTCCATCTTGTGCTTGAAACTGAAACTGCTCCAGTTAGGGTGGTGTTTTCTGCATGCCTCCAGCTCTTCCAGTATGAAAAGCTTGGAATTCTCCAGGCAAGAGAATCCTGGAGTGGGTAGCCATTCCCTTCTCCGGCATCTTCCTGACTCAGGGATAAAACCTGGGTCTCCTGCATTGCAGGCAGAATCTTTACTGTCTGAGCCACCAGGGAAGCATGAAACAATTCCATAGAGAGTCTTAGAGTCATTCCACAAAGAAGGAACTCATAAATGATAGGATATATTAAAGAAAAGTGCTTTGTAAATTGAAAAATTCTATGTAACTTAGTACTATTAACGGTGGAGGAGGAGAGACCAATATAAATGAAAGGCATACCACATACACTTAATTCTTAGAGGATATTGGAATACAGTTTCTATATTCTTATTTACAGACAGAGCCAATAAGGCTCAGGAAGGTTGAGTAACTTACCTAAGTCACTCAACTCATAAATGACAGATCTGGAATTTCAACCTAGATCTGTCTATTTCTAAAACCCATAATTTTTCTTCCATACAGGACTGCCTCTACATAGCCACCAACATTGCATAAAGTTAAAAACAGAAAACTTATGGATCAAAGAATATATAATAAGATACTAATTATATGGTAATGACAAATTGCAAACGCAGTTTGGGAAGAGCAAAAGACTGAGAGGATTGAGTATCTTTGTGGGTTTCTTAGAGGGGATGGGACTTAAGGTGAGCTTTGAAAATTGGCAGATTTAGATGAGGGGGAGGGTATTTCTGGGAAGACAATCAAGCAGGGGTGAACCCAATGGGTGGAAATGGTGCTGAGAAGGCTGGTGACAATCAGTTTGGTTGAATTGTATGGGACAGACAAGCATAGGAACATAAAAAACCAGGCCAAAGAGTTAGACATCATGGGGTAGGAAGTAGGGAGCAGAATCACATGGAGACTCTAACTCAACAGCAGCCTCAGTCATTATAACGTTTCTTTTTTACATCACAGCCAAGAAGGAAGGCTGCAGCCAGCTGGGCCCCTCTCAAAACTTTCTCCCACCACATTCATTATGGTGAATCACTCATGAAATTAAGGTATGAGCTATGCGCATGATGATGAGGATGTGAAAGGGATAATGTTACACATCCAATATTCCACACACCAAGTTGCTGAAATTGGTTGTCATCTTCCAAACCAGACTTGGAGTAGAACTCTGCTCTCCCATTTTTACCCATAACTACAATTTTTCTTTGACAAACAGGGACTTCTACTTATTTATCTGTTTCTATATTCTTTTTCCTCTCAAACAAAAACATGATTGTAAAAATGAATGCAGTGTGGTGGAGAGTGGTGGAGAACAGAGAGAAAGGATGGAAGCCAGAAGGGACTGGTCCCACGAGACGAACTGTTGGGTTGGCCTTCCTCCCAAAGTGGCAGCAATTCACTTGTGATATGTGAGTCCAGCCAAATGGAATCACATTTCTTGTTCAGAAAGACTGTTTGAGAGTTCTCATTATTTAGCAAAGGAACAATCCTACTATGAGCTAACTGTGATAGCTGTACTTCTAGTATTCAGTGGGCAGAAATGAGGAAAAGGTTGAACTCATTTATAAAGCTCCTCACTAGAAAGAACGCTCGATCTTGAATCAGCCCTTATTAATGTTGTAGGGTTGCCATAGGAAAATACGACAGTTTCTTACTGTTTTGGAGGTAGGTTTGTTTTTTCCTGAGACCTCTCTTTGGCTTGCACATGGTTGCTTTTTTCACTGTGTCTTTTCATGGCGTTTTCTCTGTGTATACACACACCTGTTGTATGTTTCTCCACTTATAAAAACTTGAGCCCTGTTGGATTAGAGCCCCACTTTTACAAACCTCATTAATTTTTTTTTTTTTTTTTGCTGTTCTAGTATGCCAAGGTTTTCCCTCTTATTATTATTTGTTGTCGTTGTTCAGTCACTAAGTCATGTCCGAATCTTTGTGACTCCATGGATTGTTGCCCGCCAGGCTCCTCCTATGGAGAAGTCAATGGCACCCCACTCCAGTACTCTTGCCTGGAAAATCCCATGGATGGAGGAGCCTGGTGGGCTGCAGTCCATGGGGTCGCTAAGAGTCGGACACGACTGAGCGACTTCACTTTCACTTTTTCACTTTCATGCTTTAGAGAAGGAAATGGCAACCCACTCCAGTATTCTTGCCTGGAGAATCCCAGGGATGGGGGAGCCTGGTGGGCTGCCATCTATGGGGTCACACAGAGTCGGACACGACTGAAGCGACTCAGCAGCAGCAGGCTCCTCCTATAGTTTCATTTACAATTCGGTGTTAGCTACTGCTGTACAGCAAAGTGAATAGGTTATACACGCATTCACTCTTTTTTTAGATTCTTTTCCCATCTAGGTCGTTAGAGTCTTGAGTTCCCTATGCTTTACAGTAGGTACTAATTAGTTACCTATTTTATATATAGTAGCAAGAGAGTTCCAGAAAAACATCTATTTCTGCTTTATTGACTATGCCAAAGCCTTCGACTGTGTGGATCACAATCAACTGTGGAAAATTCTGAAAGAGATGGGAATACCAGACCACCTGACCAGCCTCTTGAGAAACCTGTATACAGGTCAGGAAGTAACAGTTAGAACTGGACATGGAACAACAGACTGGTTCCAAATAGCAAAAGGAGTATGTCAAGGCTGTATATTGTCACCCTGCTTATTTAACTTATATGCAGAGTACATCATGAGAAATGCTGGACTGGAAGAAGCACAAGCTGGAATCAACATTGCAGGGATAAATATCAATAACCTTAGATATGCAGATGTCATCACCCTTATGGCAGAAAGTGAAGAGGAACTAAAAAGCCTCTTGATGAAAGTGAAAGTGGAGAGTGAAAAAATTGGATTAAAGCTCAACATTGAAAAAACAAAGATCATGGCATGTGGTCCCATCACTTCATGGGAAATAGACAGGGAAACAGTGGAAACAGTGTCAGACTTTATCTTTGGGGGCTCCAAAATCACTGAAGATGGTGATTGCAGCCATGAAATTAAAAGACACTTACTCCTTGGAAGGAAAGTTATGACCAACCTAGATAGCATATTCAAAAGCAGAGACATTACTTTGCCAACAAAGGTCCATCTAGTCAAGGCTATGGTTTTTCCAGTAGTCATGTATGGATGTGAGAGTTGGACTGTGAAGAAAGCTGAGTGCCAAAGAATTGATGCTTTTGAACTGTGGTGTTGGAGAAGACTCTTGAGAGTCTGTTGGACTGCAAGGAGATTGAACCAGTCCATTCTGAAGGAGATCAGTCCTGGGTGTTCTTTGGAAGGACTGATGCTGAAGCCAAAACTCCAGTACTTTGGCCACCTCATGTGAAGAGTTGACTCATTGAAAAAGACTGTGATGCTGGGAGGGATTGGGGTAGGAGGAGAAGGGGGCAACAGAGGATGAGATGGCTGGATGGCATCACTGACTCAATGGATGTGAGCTTGAGTGAACTCCGGGATATGGTGATGGACAGGGAGGCCTGGTGTGCTGCAGTTCACAGGGTCACAAAGAGTAGAACATGACTGAGCAACTGAACTGAACTGAGCGTTTATATGTCAATCCCAATCTCCCAATTTATCACCCCCCTGCTCTTTCCTCATTGGTAACCATAAGTTTGTTTCCTACATTTGTGATTCTATTTGGGTTTTGTAAGTAAGTTTGACCTCATTTAATCTTAATAATCTCCTTTTAAAGACCTTATCTCCAAATATAGTCACACTAGGGTTTAGGGATTCAACACATAAACTTTGGGGGAGGGCATGATTCAGTCCATAACAAACCTAATACAATTTAAATGGAAATATAGAATTATGGAAAGATTGCATACATGTACATAATTATTAATTAATTTCTCACATTACTTTGAATTGTAGTAGCTTATGTCTAGTGGATTTTCTTCAAGCCACCTAACAGTGAAAGGAATGTAGGGTGAGGGGAGAAAAGTGTGCCTGAGGCAAAGAGCACTGTGGATAGATGAGTGTGGTCCTAGACTTTCCATGTCACCTTGGGAAAATCACTTGACTCATCTATGTGTCAATATCCTTATCTCTTAAAGGAGAGTCTTTAAAAAAAAAAAAAATCTCTAGGGTCATTTCTAACTACAATATTTACGAATTTGTGACTTTGCTTTACAA
The DNA here is from genome assembly GCF_003369695.1 of Bos indicus x Bos taurus. Classification (NCBI taxonomy): domain Eukaryota; kingdom Metazoa; phylum Chordata; class Mammalia; order Artiodactyla; family Bovidae; genus Bos; species Bos indicus x Bos taurus. The sequence continues at coordinate 24,129 of NW_020867504.1, read as the reverse complement.
TTTTGTCAATCAAAGGTTATTCATTCAGAGATGAAGGAGGCTATAGGTAGTGTCCACTTGCTGAAACTGCTTACACCTGAGCATAAATATTTGCATTTTGCCCAACAGCAATGTCTCTTCAATAGAAGACAGAAGTGAGGTCTGACAGGTATCAGGTTCCTCTGGTCACCAGAGTCACTTTGGGCCACTGAAGCTGTGACTTGGTATCTGGGTAGTTAGGGTTGAAATTGGGGAGACATACGTGCCAAATCTAGACTTTATTTGATGACATATATATATATATTAGTTCAGTTCATTTGCTCAGTCGTGTCCGACTCTTTGCAACCCCAGGAATCACAGCACCCCAGGCCTCCCTGTCCATCACCAACTCCTGGAGTTCACTCAGTCTCACGTCCATCGAGTCAGTGATGCCATCCAGCCATCTCATCCTCTGTCGTCCCCTTCTCCTCCTGCCCCCAAGCCTTCCCAGCAACAGAGTCTTTTCCAATGAGTCAACTCTTCACATGAGGTGGCCAAAGTACTGGAGTTTCAGCTTTAGCATCATTCCTTCCAAAGAAATCCCAAGGCTGATCTCCTTCAGAATGGACTGGTTGGATCTCCTTGCAGTCCAAGGGACTCTCAAGAGTCTTCGCCAACACCACAGTTCAAAAGCATCAATTCTTCGGCGCTCAGCCTTCTTCACAGTCCAACTCTCACATCCATACATGACCACAGGAAAAACTATAGCCTTGACTAGACGGACCTTTGCTGGCAAAGTAATGTCTCTGCTTTTGAAAATGCTGTCTAGGTTGGTCATAACTTTCCTTCCAAGGAGTAAGCATCTTTTAATTTCATGGCTGCAGTCACCATCTGCAGTGATTTTGGAGCCCCCAAAGATAAAGTCTGACACTGTTTCCACTGTTTCCCCATCTATTTCCCATGAAGTGATGGGACCGGATGCCACGATCTTCATTTTCTGAATGATGAGCTTTAAGCCAACTTTTTCACTCTCCACTTTCACTTTCATCAAGAGGCTTTTTAGTTCCTCTTCACTTTCTGCCATAAGGGTGATGTCATCTGCATACATGAGGTTATTGATATTTCTCTTGGCAATCTTGATTCCAGCTTGTGCTTCTTCCAGCCCAGCGTTTCTCATGATGTACTCTGCATATAAGTTAAATAAACAGAGTGACAATATACAGCCTTGACGTACTCCTTTTCCTATTTGGAACCAGTCTGTTGTTCCATGTCCAGTTCTAACTGTTGCTTCCTGACCTGCATACAGATTTCTCAAGGGGCAGATCAGGTGGTCTGGTATTCCCATCTCTTTCAGAATTTCCCACAGTTTATTGTGATCCACACAGTCAAAGGCTTTGGCATAGTCAATTAAGCAGAAATAGATGTTTTTCTGGAACTCTCTTTCTTTTTCCATGATCCAGCAGATGTTGGCAATTTGATCTCTGGTTCCTCTGCCTTTTCTAAAACCAGCTTGAACATCAGGAAGTTCACGGTTCACATATTGCTGAAGCCTGGCTTGGAGAATTTTGAGCATTACTTTAGTAGCATGTGAGATGAGTGCAATTGTGCGGTAGTTTGAGCATTCTTTGGCATTGCCTTTCTTTGGGATTGGAATGAAAACTGACCTTTTTCCCGTCCTGTGGCCACTGCTGAGTTTTCCAAATTTGCTGGCGTATTGAGTGCAGCACTTTCACAGCATCATCTTTCAGGATTTGAAATAGCTCAACTGGAATTCCATCATCTCCACTAGCTTTGTTCATAGTGATGCTTCCTAAGGCCCACTTGACTTCACATTCCAGGCTGTCTGGCTATAGGTCAGTGATCATACCATCGTGATTATCTGGGTCGTGAAGATCTTTTTTGTACAGTTCTGTGTATTCTTTCCATCTCTTCTTAATATCTTCTGCTTCTGTTAGGTGCATACCATTTCTGTCCTTACACAACCCACATAACATACTCTTTGTCAAAAGCCAAGATGCAGTCATTTGGGCCTCTGTTTTTGTTTTTAATTATGCGTTTTCCTAGACTTCTTTTTTCCCAATGGGCCTATGCCTCACAATTAGCATATACCAACTTTGTTTAATCAGGTTGCTCATTTTAAAAGATGTCCACTCTGCATGTGGTATCCACAGTGTTGCCGGTAAGTGATACGTGTAATTGATGACCAATATATGTTACCAAAATGTTTATGGTTATAATGAAAGAAAATGAGAGAAACCCTCCAGGGTGGAAGGTTAGATGTACAGTGAATCTATAGTTAAGGCAAAAACATAATTTTTTGCTATTCTTGTGAGATACAAAAGAGGAAAAAATGAAAGATGAGAGAAGAAAATATATACAGATAAAATTAAAACCAATACTGTTTAGTTTAGAATATGTTGAACTTGCATTGTTTTTGAAATATGCTCACTAGTACAAACTACTTACAAAATTAACCTGTTTAATGTTACACTTGTCATGTCTTACTTGCTCCTATATTAATATAGTATAATAATATATGTAATATAATGTTATATTTGCCATCACATGAGAATTATGGCAACCCAGTGTTTTATGAGGACAGAGTCACAAAAACTTCCTTTTTAATTACTGTAAAGCTTAAAATATAGATTTTCTAAGCAATCTTTAATTTATATTTGTGAAACCACAGTAAAAATGGATCCTTTAATTTAGCTCCAAAAAGTAATGTGCATTCTAGTAGAATTTCCTTCCATAGTTCATCCTATTCATTAGTTGTTTACTTATTCAATAGAAACTATATGCCAAGCATCTGGCTCTGCACTAGTAACTTATTACACTGCCCTTGATGTTCATAGGACCTAAAGTCTAACAAATAAGTAAACACATGCATAGAAAGTAAGTGATGAGTGTAACAAGGGAAATAAGATGATGTGATAAACCAGTGGTTCTCAAAGTGTGGTCCTTAGACCACCACTTCAGAACTTGCTAGAAATGAAAATTTCTGGGTCCTACTGAATGAGAAACTAATGTAACAATCTGTGTTTTAACAAGTTGTCCAGGGAATGTGATGCATAACAAAGCTGAAAAACCTCTATGATAGAAGGATTTCTGGCAGGACAAGAGGGAACTTTAGATAGAGGATTCAGGAAATGCCTCTCTGAGGATTTGGGACTGAGGTTTGAATATAGAGAAGGGGCCAGTCGAGAAAGCAACTTGGAGAGGCATTTTTCATACAACATGACTAAGACCTTGAGGCAGAAAAGTTCAGTGAGTGTGAGACATAGAAAAAAGGCCAGTGTGGCTGGAACACCACGAGAAAAGTGGCCTGAGACCATGTTGAAGAGGCAGGCAGAGGAGGGTGTGAAGCAGATGGTTGGTAAGTGTCTGGAAAGAAAAAACAACTACAAAGAGTGTGTAGCAAGAAGAACAAATCATTTAGGACTCTACACCATGAAATTCTCTTTACTTAAAAGAAAGATGAAGATTCCTTCTAAATATGAGCCTTTATTTCTCTCTTCATTGACCTGCTTACTCGTATATGTGATAAAAACCAAATTTATATAACTAAATGGGTTTGTTTTAATCTGATTTATGTTTAAAGTAGCATTTAGAATTCTCTAGCCATGAGTTTATATCATATATAATATATGGCAAATTTGTGATCAATATTTCAGCAATGTTGGTAGCAACTGAAGGTTTATTGTTCTTGAGGAACTCACAAACTGTTGGGACAAAAGTTAGCAGCATGCATCTTTGGTAATTTCAATGAAGAATTGGATCTAGTTCTCGGTGCTTTTTAGAGAAGCAACTTAACATATGATCTGTCTCCCCTATTCGAAATATATTCATTAGTGGATTGAGAAAATAAGATAATATGGCAGACAGACTCTACTGGGACTCTCATGATCCTAGAATTCATAGCCTTATGTGGTTTCCTCTCCTTGAGTGTGGGCAGGACCTGACTAATAGCTTCTAATAGACTATGGCAAAGGTGACAGGAGATTGCATGTATGTGACTCTCTCTCCGTTGGTGGTTTTGAGCAAGCTGCCATGATGTGAGGTTCTATATGGAGAGATCCATGCAATAAGGAGCTAAGGGTAGCCTTGGGCCAGCAGCTGGAGGGAGACTGAAGTCCTCAGTTCAGCAACCTGCAAGGAACAGAATGCTGCAGTAATTTTGTGAGCTTAGACTCCTATACTTCCTCAACTGAACCTCTGGTGAGATTGCAGCCCCATCAGATACCTTAATTGTAGCCTATTATTGGGAAGGCAATGGCACCCCACTCCAGTACACTTGCCTGGAAAATCCAATGGACGGAGGAGCCTGGTAGGCTGCAGTCCATGGGGTCGCTAAGAGTCGGACACGACTGAGCTACTTCACTTTCACTTTTCACTTTCATGCATTGGAGACCCAATGGCAACCCACTCCAGTGTTCTTGCCTGGAGAATCCCAGGGACCGGGGAGCCTTGTGGGCTGACGTCTGTGGGGTCGCACAGAGTCGGACACGACTGAAGTGACTTAGCAGCACTAAAGCAAAGGACCTAGCTAAGCCATGTCTGGTTACAAACTCACAGAAACTATGCAATAATAAATGTGTTGTTTTTAGCACCAAATAATATTGTTATGTAATGACAAATAATTAATATAGGTAGAGTCGGACACGACTGAGCGACTTCACTTTCACTTTACACTTTCATGCATTGGAGGAGGAAATGGCAACCCACTCCAGTGTTCTTGCCTGGAGAATCCCAGGGATGGCGGGGCCTGGTGGTGGGCTGCCGTCTATGGGGTCACACAGAGTCGGACACGACTGAAGCGACTTAGCAGCAGCAGCAGCAGCAGTAATAGCTCATGTTAGTTGAGTGTTTTCCCTGGGCCAAGTGATGTTTTAAATACTTTCAGATCAGATCAGATCAGTCGCTCAGTCGTGTCCTACTCTTTGCGACCCCAGGAATCGCAGCACACCAGGCCTCCCTGTCCATCACCAACTCCCGGAATTCACTCAGTCTCACGTCCATCAAGTCAGTGATGCCATCCAGCCATCTCATCCTCTGTCCTTCCCTTCTCCTCCTGCCCCCAATCCCTCCCAGCATCACAATCTTTTCCAATGAGTCAACTCTTCACATGAGGTGGCCAAAGTACTGGAGTTTCAGCTTTAGCATCATTCCTTCCAAAGAAATCCCAAGGCTGATCTCCTTCAGAATGGACTGGTTGGATCTCCTTGCAGTCCAAGGGACTCTCAAGAGTCTTCTCCAACACCACAGTTCAAAAGCATCAATTCTTCAGTGCTCAGCCTTCTTCACAGTCCAACTCTCACATCCATACATGACTACTGGAAAAACCATAACCTTGACTAGACGAACCTTTGTTGGCAAAGTAATGTCTCTGCTTTTGAATATGCTATCTGGGTTGGTCATAACTTTCCCTCCAAGGAGTAGGCGTCTTTTAATTTCATGGCTGCAGTCACCATCTGTAGTGATTTTGGAGCCCCCAAAAAACAAAGTCTGACACTGTTTCCCTGTCTATTTCCCATGAAGTGATGGGACCGGATGCCATGATCTTCATTTTCTGAATGCTGAGCTTTAAGCCAACTTTTTCACTCTCCACTTTCACTTTCATCAAGAGGCTTTTTAGTTCCTCTTCACTTTCTGCCATAAGGGCAGTGTCATCTGCATATCTGAGATTATTGATAGTTCTCCTGGCAAACTTGATTCCAGCTTGTGCTTCTTCCAGTCCAGCGTTTCTCATGATGTACTCTGCATATAAGTTAAATAAACAGAGTGACAATATACAGCCTTGATGAACTCCTTTTCCTATTTGGAACCAGTCTGTCATTCCATGTCCAGTTCTAACTGTTGCTTCCTGACCTGCATACAAATTTCTCAAGAGGCAGATCAGGTGGTCTGGTATTCCCATCTCTTTCAGAATTTTCCACAGTTGATTGTGATCCACACAGTCAAAGGCTTTGGCATAGTCAATAAAGTAGAAATAGATGCTTTTCTGGAACTCTCTTTCTTTTTCCATGATCCAGCAGATGTTGGCAATTTGATCTCTGGTTCCTCTGCCTTTTCTAAAACCAGCTTGAACATCAGGAAGTTCAGGGTTCACATATTACTGAAGCCTGTCCTGGAGAATTTTGAGCATTACTTTAGTAGCATGTGAGATGAGTGCAATTGTGCGGTAGTTTGAGCATTCTTTGGCATAGCCTTTCTTTGGGATTCGAATGAAAACTGACCTTTTCCCCTTCTGTGGCCACTGCTGAGTTTTCCAAATTTTCTGGCATATTGAGTGCAGCACTTTCACAGCATCATCTTTCAGGATTGGGAATAGCTCAACTGGAATTCCATCACCTCCACTAGCTTTGTTCGTAGTGATGCTTTCTAAGGCCCACTTGACTTCACATTCCAGGATGTCTGGCTCTAGGTCAGTGATCACACCATCGTGATTATCTGGGTCGTGAAGATCTTTTTTGTACAGTTCTTCTGTGTATTTTTGCCATCTCTTCTTAATATCTTCTGCTTCTGATAGGTCCATACCATTAAGTACTTTACATAAATTAAATCATTTAAAAATGACTACCATTTACAGATGAGAAAACTGAGGCACAGAGCAGTTCAGTTACTTGCCGAAGGCTATTTCCTAGTAGGGGAAATAGTTGGGATCCAAACCCAAAGTCTACATTTTTAACCACTACACCATACATGGCGCCTCCCAATCTGCCTCTTTATTACACCAGTTGTAACTATTTAGAAAGCTGAGGTTGGAGATGTCAACAGACCCAAGAAATAATATAAGATATTCAGTGGGAATTTCTCTGAAATCATTTGAAGGTGTCCTATTTTTTCCTTTGATTCTTCAAGATTTATTTGAATTCATACATGTTATTGAGTCAGAAAGTGTCCACTGAGATGATTAGATAAGAATTTTAAATGATTATGATTTGTAAAGAATGAATAAAAGCTATAAATTATTAATGTATCTAATTAATAATTGCAAATTATATTTGCATAGCTCTAATCTTTGTAAAGCACTCTAAGATATGTTATCACAGTATTTCCCCACAGTAACCTTTTGAGAGAGAGTGGATATTATTCTCACTTATGAGATGCTAAAGCCCAGTAGCCATGTGGTCCTGTGAGAGTACTAATTACATAATCATACAATCCTAAAGACTAAAGAGGCTTCAGAAGTTGTACGGACAAGTGACTCAACTAAAATTATACCACAGAGGATTAAATCATTCTTTATCCTTTTCCTGTCAAGAGGAGGACTTGACCCCTCAAGTCAGGGAGAGCGGAGTGAGCAGTATTAGAGTAAGAGGTACCAAGCCACAGCCACGGAGGCCACAGATAGAGAAGGAACTAGGTTCAAAGTGGTACACCTTTTTCTCTCTTGTCTAAGCATCTGAGATTGGGAATCAAAGATGGAGACCAACCATGCCTCGCAGGTGATCACTCAGTCTCTACTCAAACACTGTGTGATCTACTTCCTCTCCTGCCTGGTCTCCTACCACTCTCACCCTTGCTGGTTTCATTTTGGCCCCTGTGACCTCCTTGCTGTCTTCAGAACATGACAGACTCTTTCTCCTATCATGGTCTTTGCACTGTCTGTTCCTCTCTCCTAGAAAGTTTCTTTCATCAGACCTTCTCATGGCTTCCAGTTGTCTGCTCAAATATCACCCCCAAGACACATTCCTATCCCAAAAAAGACCTCCTCTGCATCCTTTTATTCCCTTAATCTGCTTGATTTTCTTTCAAAGCACATATCACTACTGGAAACTATGTTTTTTGTCTGTTTGTTCCACTGGAATATAAACTCTGAGTGTGGGGACCTTGCTTTCTTGTTCCCTGTTGAATTTTCAGTTCTTAACAGCAGTGCCTGTGACATAAAAGATGCTCAATAAATATTTGTTGAGTAGGTGAATGAGTGAATGAACCCAGGGCAGAGTCCTGTGGCAGGACGCAGGGCAACTTCTCTCAGCGTGACATGGGCTGATTGCTTAAGCAACTGGAAATCCATCAAAATAATATTACTAATCAATTTCCCTATCAGGTTTGTAAGAAAATTTCTCAAAGATCTTGGGGAATCAAGATACTCCCCTCGCCTACTGTGTCAGTTTCCTATTGCTGCTGTAACAAATAACCACAAATTTAGTGACTTAAAACCACATTGATTTATTACCTTACAGTTTTGGAGATCAGAAGTCCAAATGGGTCTCACTGAGATAAAAATCAAGATATCTGTAAGGCCACGATCCTTCTGGAAGCTCTAGAGGAGAATTGCTTTCTTGCCTTTTCCAGCTTTTAGAGGCTGCTGGCATTCCTAGGCTCATAGCACCCTTTCATCTTCAAAGGCAGCAATGGCCAGTAGAGTCTTTTATAGAGAGCATCACTCTGACACTGACTCTTCTGCCTCCCTCTTCCACATTTCAGAAGCCCTGTGACTATGCTGGGCCCATCCAGATAATCCAGGGTCATCTCCCCCATTCAAAGTCAACTGATTAGCAACTTTTATTCTATCTACAGTCTTAATTTCTCTTTGCTGTATAATCTGATTTATTCACAGGTTCAAGAATGAGGTTATCTTTGGGAGCTATTATTCTGCCTATGGGCTTCCCAGGTGGTGCTAGTGGTGAAAAGCCTGCCTGTCAATGCAGGAGACATAAGAGGCGCAGGTTCCATCACGGGTCAGGAAGATCCCCTGGAGGAGGGCGTGGCCACATACTCCAGTATTCTTGTCTGGAGAATCCCATGGACAGAGGAGTCTGGTGGACTACAGTTCATGGAATGGCAAAGAGGTGGACACAGCTGAAGTGACTTAGCACACACGGTCTGCCTGTACCTGCCAATCCATAATGTGACGTGTGTGCATGGGTGTCTCTCTTCAGTAATCAGAAGTTGTTCTTGGAGAATCATGTTAACTCAATGTGTGCTTCTGTTGTCACAGGGATTGAACCCAGGTCTCCCACATTTCAGGAAGATTCTTTACTCTCTGAGCTACTAGGGAAGCCCTCTCTCATTACAGCGTGCTCACAAACTCTCTAACATAAAAATATACTTTTGATAGACAACAACCCTAGGTTCATCATATCAATGCTTCATCTTTCTAACTCTTTAGAAAGCAGGGATGGTGTTTGCCCCTCAGTCGTCTGACTTAAGACGACTTAAGACCAGCGAATCTGGTGCTTTGATCATATCTTTAAGGTACTTCAGCATCCTGGGATGCAGTTCTTCTAAACATATTTTTCTCATTAAGGACACTTATACACTCTCTTCATCTGTCGTGGCTTTGTTTCCTCTTTGCATCGCTTGATCTGCCCACTCAGTTTGAAGATTATTCTTCTTAGATCTGTCTACAGGCAAATAGAAGTAATTCCTGTTAACAAAGCAAAAGATTCCCCAAGCAAGGGTACTTGACATTAATCAGAGTCAGACCTCATCACATTCTATATTCCCCATGGTTTAGAGGACGTGTTTACCTGCGCCCTCCACTTTCATTTCCACAACTCTCTGTCTTATTTTTCTTGCTTGAAAGCAACTCTTTGTGTCTTTACCATTTTCTTTTTGCCAGTTTCAACTCCTTCAGGTTTCATTTGAATACACTCTTTAGGATCTCTCTTTGGTATGTTTGGTATTTATGAATCTTAAACATGGGAGTGAGAAGATCAACTCCAAGCCCTCATGAGCAAGGAATGGTCCATCTCAGGTCCCATGTGGCTGAGCAGGCTGTGGTCTAATCCTGCCACTGTAAGGGCTGGTCCATGGCACTGCCCAGCCAGTGTCTTCCATCCTCATGCTTTCCTTCTTCCTTCTCTCTTAGGAGCCCCTTTAAATACAAGCTCATCAGAGGGCCCCCCATGGCAGTCACAAAAGATTCTTTAGATGTGCCTGCCTTTATTCACATTGACATTTTTCATGCATATATGATCAGAATTACATTTTTCAGACTCCCCTCTCTCCTTTGAGCTATGTTCCCTTTTAAAGTCTCTGTCTATAGAATGATGCCATTTCTTTGATTTAGGGGAAGAAAAATGCATCCTCGTTGCCTAAAGAACACATTTGACTGTGCTCAGTCTTCCCTCCTTCAACTATTTTTAATTCTAAAAACTGTACTTATTTCCTCTCATAATCCCCACCCCTTTCACAGGCCTTCCGTTCCTAACAAAAATTAAGTTCAGAGCAGCAGTAACCTCTGCCTTCTGGAAGATCAAACTGATGGAAAAGCACAGCCAGGTAACTATTTATCTGATTTCTTGATTTTAACACAATAAAACTGCCTGCCAATAGTTTGATGGTACATGTCCCATTTTCTAATTTTGTAATCTTTCTGAACCTTACTTTGCCCATCTATCAAAAAGAGGAAATATCTATCTTATTAGTTCTCTTAGGCTTTCCAGGGAGGATCAAATGAAAAAAAAAAAAAAATGTGTTAAAATGTCTTGGAAAGTGAAAACTAAATAAAGAGTTCTTATTTGTTTTTCCCAAGGTCCAAAGTATGTGAGGAAAGAACTGCAGAAGTATTATACATGAGCTGCCTGTCTGAGAAAAGGCAAGAGAAATGGATCCAAGTGCCTGACAATACAGAAATGCAGAGTTATTGCTCGCAGGTATTCATACCACGCTCTGTTGCGTGCCTACAATTCAGAAAGAATAAGGAGAACTTGGGGAAAGGGATGCAAGTGTTGGGAAGTAAAATCTATGCAGAAAAATGAAACTGACAGGCCTCAACCAGGAAAAAAAAACTTTTATAAGATGACCCATTTTTTCAACAAACAGTTACTAAGTGTGTAGGGCTTCAGGGGAGGAGTGAAAATGTAAAAGGGATGACCTCTGCCCTCAATGAGTTATCCACTGAGTAAATACTTATTTTCATATTCCAAACATTTACTCAGAAAATGGTTTCAAGTATCTACTAAAGAAACATGAACATCTAACTTGTTGAGTACGGAGCAGTAAAGATAAAAACATGATATTTGTTTACCATATAGAAATATGTAAATAACAGTATAATGTAAAAGCTTCTACATCAGTCAGGATGGGCTGAGCTATGCTGTCATAAAAAGCAACTCCCAAATTTTGATCACATAAAATAATTTCTCCTTCATGCCACTTATCTTCTGAATATGGAGGATATCACCATCAAACCAAGTTTTAGAAGACTGCATCTCATTCCCATGGTTGCCAATATACAACATGGATAGGACCAATATTAATATGTTTACTAACCATGAATGAAGGGTGAAAAGAAATCACGCTCAATGTTTCCAAGTCAGAGTTTCAGGGTGACCTCCTAGAGCTACAGGAGGTCCATTGTTGAAGGCCTCCCTGTCCATCTGACTCTTCTCAGACCTCTCCCTCCATCCTGCCATGTGTAGAACTGGGCTCTTCGAAGTCTCATTCAGGCTACTCCCTCTGCCCAGAATATATCCCCTAACTCCCATAGCCACACCACTGCATAACTAAATCTAGTACTGGGTTAAGTTGGCAGCATAAATTAGACACAAAAGAGTACTTTCTTAAAAGAAATTCTAGTCTTAGAAAACCAGAAGAGTGGTGCTCCTTTTAGCTGGAAAGTTCTAGTATGAGTCCTCCTGAATAGCATTTATCCAACACATCTCTTTGGGGCCCTGCTGGGTACCAACTGCTGTCCGGGGCACCAGAGATTCAATGCTGAGAACACTGATCTGTTCTCTGCCTTCGTGGAACTTAGCACAGACGTGGACATTAGTAATTAGTCAGATAATTACACAAATGGATATTCCAAACTGCAACAGATGCTAGAAAGGAGAAAAACGGAGTGCTGTGTTTATAATGAAAATCCTGGGAAGGTTTACTTAGGCAAGTGGCATTTGAGCTGAGACCTGAGGGATGAATTGCAGTTAACTGAGGATAGGAGATGAACTCATGAACTAGGTCAGTAATTTTTTTTAACTTAAAAAAAAAGAAATGGAATCCAGACTAATCCAGACTAGTTCTATCGTTGCATCATTCTCAATCACTAGCTTTGAATTCTTCTTCTTTCTGTTGGAAAGTATGGAGTTATGAGCTGTGTACTCTGAACTGTACACATCTTTGAAGATATTTATTAAGGTGGGTTTTTTGGCCTGTGAATATCATTTCTCCCATGTGTCTCTATGACCAAAGGTTGGGAACTAGTGGAGAAGATGACTTATCAAAGGGAATTCCAAGCTGATGATTCTACCACGTGTCAGGAGAAAGGTCATTCACAGTAGAGAGTGTCAAATATTACAAAACGTGATTTAACAATCCTTACTGGTATGATGTCAACAATAATAGAAGGATGATTGGTTTATTTTTTAAATTTTTTCCATGAAAGATACTTTCATCAGCTTAGTGCTGAGGCAAAAACATCTTAAGTGCTGACATGATACAAATTAAATATCACTTGTTTTTTTAAAAGCTTGCTCTATTTCCTCCTCATATCACAATCCAGTGTGTACCACATGTACATGTATGTAATGCATTTTATACATATTCACCCTCATAACTTGACAGTAAGGAGGGATCTTGCAGTCATTTCTAAAAGCAGACAAAAGGCCGTTGGTTCTGCTCCGCATGATGGTTTGTGAAGACAGCATATCACACACTTCCGTTGGTGATTATATAGCTCTATCCATCTGTCTGACTCTGGAGGTTGGGAGACAAGATACAGCTCCCACCGTCCCCGTAAACAAAAGTAGACCATGCTGTCACCAGTCAGACACGCCAGCTAATTGGAGCTGTCGACAGACACAATATTCTGTGTCAACAGCTCTAGTAACAGTTTGAAACAGCAATGATATGTTGGTTGATGGTGAGGATGACACATGTGTCTCTAATAGCATGCTAGAAATCTGACATAACTGGAAAAGAATTACTAAAATGTGATTCCTGGCCTCTGGTATTCCTGTTGGTACTTCCCAGCCTCCACAGAGGTTGGGCAGGAGTGGGGGTTAGGGGGAGAGGGTGGTTGTAACACATCTCTCTCCATATTGCTTCACAGGCTGACAGCTTAATTTGAAACTCATAATGTCTAACTTTAAAATGAATCTTGCTAAAAAGACTTGTTTCAACAAGCCACCAAATCATAACCTCTTTGGGAAAATTAAAAAAGCAAAATAACTTATTTGTACAGCTTGTTAAGTTGAAACCAAAATAGAATGGAAACATTTTGTAAATTTACCATTTCTTTTTTTTTTTTTTTTTTTTTTATCTGAATCGTTTTCCTTTTTATTGACTTATGAGATTATAAAGCACCAGTTCTCTGACCATATTTTAACTCTAGTCATTCTTGATGATTTCACAGATAATTATGAATTTAGTCATTCAGAGAAATAAACTTTCCGTAGGTTGCTCTCTGAACTTTGTACAGAGGCCACTTAGTAATTTTTATTTTCCAAATAGTTATTATTATTTTTTTTTTTTCTTCCAATTTTATTTTATTTTTAAACTTTACATAATTGTATTAGTTTTGCCAAATATCAAAATGAATCCGCCACAGGTATACATGTGTTCCCCATCCCGAACCCTCCTCCCTCCTCCCTCCCCATACCATCCCTCTGGGCCGTCCCAGTGCACCAGCCCCAAGCATCCAGCATCATGCATCGAACCTGGACTGGCAACTCGTTTCCTACATGATATTTTACATGTTTCACTGCCATTCTCCCACATCTTCCCACCCTCTCCCTCTCCCACAGAGTCCATAAGACTGTTCTATACATCAGTGTCTCTTTTGCTGTCTCGTACACCGGGTTATTGTTACCATCTTTCTAAAATCCATATATATGCGTTAGTATACTGTATTTATGTTTTTCCTTCTGGCTTACTTCACTCTGTATAATAGGCTCCAGTTTCATCCACCTCACTATACGTTTATACTGATCATCAGGAAAGTAATGCTTCAAGTTAGATGTATACAAATGCTCATGTGTATAGATGTGGCTTATTCTTCAACCTCATTTTATGATAGACAAAATAGGCCCAAAATACAAACAGTTTTGACAAGGCTTTAGAACACAAATGCATGATGTACTTTAATCTCTGTGTAAATCTAAGAAGGCTTTACACCAGGTATTATATCAATAAAAAGTTAGACAGTCCCTTGTAAATTTCTAATAATTTATTTATCCTCTAAATAATTTAATCATATGACTGACTGGGTTTGAACTTTAGCTCAGCCACTTACTAGCTTGGGTAAGTTAGTCAACCTCTCTGGGCCTCAATTTTCTCATCTATAAAATAGAAATCAGATAATCTCCCTCATAGGGTTATAAGGATTAAATGGGTTATTACATTTCAAGTGTGTAGAACAGTACCTGGTACCTCACATAGTAAGCAGTCAATACATATTATTATTATTATTATTATTATTGTTATTATTATAGGCTCATTTCCAAGGAAGCCCTTTAGTGATTAATGAAAACAAGAAAAGAAATCCAAAACATTTCAAACACCAAAGAACAAAGGCTTGGGAGCCAAACAGGCCTGGATTTAAATCCTTGTTTGGACCTTGGGCAAGTCACTTAACCTTTCTGAACATTTTTCTTTGTCTGCATGAGTTGATAATACCTGCATAAGTGTTGATTTGAGGCAATTTGAAGCACAGAGCAATTCCCAATATATACTGAATATTTTCCATATCATAGCAAGTATTATTATTACTAGTTTGCATTATAGAACACTTATTTTTGACTAATTATCTTATTCTATTACTAATTCCTTGAAATAAAATAATGATAACCACTTTCCCAAGGAAATTATGGTGCTCGGAGTAGTTAAGCAGAGGGTCAGTGGGGATGGAGTTACTGAAGTTTGGTTAAGTTGCTGTTTTTCAGCTCTGGGACCAGAATGATACTCAGCCATTTCCATTGCCTCTTGGCCAGGTAACCAAACAACTGAAAGCCTCTTCATTTATTTTTTTCATCCAGGCCTGAAAATGTGATGTCTTCAGAGGCCTCTGTCCCTCACGTTTATAATCCCCAGGTTTCCCAAGTGGCTCAGTGGTAAGCAATCTGCCTGCCAACGCAGGAAATGCAAGAGATGTAGGTTCAATCCCTGGGTCAGGAAGATCCCCTGGAGGAGGAAATGGCAACCCACTCCAGTATTCTTGCCTGGGAAATCCCATGGACAGAGGAGCCTGGTGGGCTATAGTCCATGGGGTCACAAAGAATCGGATATGACTGAGCACATATGCACCAATCACTACTTACTCATACTTCGTTGTTCTTTCCATATTCCTTGGCCCATTATAAAGATGAATAAACTGAGGCAGTAACACTCACCACAAAACCACCACCACCACCACCAACAACAATACAAACGCACATCAAACTTAGATCATCTTGCTCTTTGAAGCTATGAGGAAGACAAAGAAAGAACCTTTCTCTGTTAGGCAGGTAAGATCCTTTTATGATTAACAGGCCACAAAAGACGATTCTGTGCAAAAGGAATTTCTGTGGCCAAGTCAATGGCCTATATCAACAATACATTCTTTAAAAATCTTACTGTTACCGTTTTACATGAATAATAAAAATAACCCAACACTATGCAACACAACCTTGTCTGGTTACCTCGTGGCACGCGAAACATAAAGTGTTTAGCCCTCACTTCCTAAGAAGGTATGGGGCTTTGCCCTCTGAGAGACTAGATGGGCAGATGAGCTGTGACCACAGGCTTGCTTTCTAGAATTAACAAGTCCCTTTTTTGAGAGCATAAGAAGCAGCCTTGGCTTTTTCATTACTATGCTTAGATCACTTGAACCTGCTAGCCTAGCTTCTCATCCAGTGCCTCTGCCCTTCACCGCCATTACTAGGACCATGTGTGTGATCCTTTACACTTCCCCCACTCTGAGCCTTTAGCCATGGCCTGAGCCTGATGCACTGCTTCTTTCATGTCTCTACATGACCAAAGTCAGAAAACCCCATCCATTCTTCAGGGACCCTCTTGCAGAGGCTCCCCTTCAGAAAGGTTTTCTTCATTGTCACTACTCTCGTCCCAGGTGGTAGGTAAATTTCTCCCTCTTTTGAATGCTTCCTAATATGGCACTTAGTATTTTCTTCCATGCATTTTAGTTAGTTATATACAAGCTTTTTTTTCCCCTGTGTTGTCAAATCCTTGGTAGTAGAATTCAGGCCAGATTCGTTTTTGTTTTCTGTATAGAACTTAGCAAGTAGTAGATACTCTCCATATTTCTTGGTTATTTAAATGAATGAATTCCTCTCATCTCTTTACACTTCACATATTTAAACTGCCCATGCATGAATGGATGAAACTAAAATCACGCAAAATTTCCAGGAGAAGGAAAGGCTTATATTGAACATGCTGCTGCTGCTGCTAAGTCACTTCAGTAGTGTCCGACTCTGTGCGACCCCATAGAAGGCAGCCCATCAAGCTCCCCTGCCCCTGGGATTCTCCAGGTAAGAATACTGGAGTGGGTTGCCATTTGAACATGGTGGTGATTTAAACAATGGGGCTTTAGGTACTCTTTTGACATCAACCTCATTTCTTCTCTAGGCCCTGGGCTACTTGGAGATTGGTTTGCAGCACTGTATTTGCTTTAACCAATTCCATTATTAAAGTAATCAAGGTGTTTTAACTTGAAATCTATCATAAAAGAATTTTCCCCATATGATTATGAAGACTCATTCACATCAGTGATATCTTTGCTAATTCCTCCTATAAAAGTAGCTAAATATGCATAAGCCTTAACAAATCACCTTGCTTTTCTACACATAATCTCTAAGTCAAGAATCAATTACAGGTAAGCAGCTTTTCAGGCAATGAAGCAGAGGTGCCCATGGCACACCCTATGAGGTGCCACTCAACAGGGCACAGTGTAAATGGCACCCTGGCATGGTACAGACCACGGCCTGTGTGGCTGCATGAAGTTCTCCAAGTTGCGAAAACTTCAGAGAAACAACCATAGTTTATATAATACAGAGTGTTTTCACTCTTTACTATTTCAAATCCTAAAAGATGATGCTGTGAAAGTGCTGCACTCAATATGCCAGCAAATTTGGAAAACTCAGCAGTGGCCACAGAACTGGAAAAGGTCAGTTTGTATTCCAATCCCCAAAAAAGGCAATGCCAAAGAATGCTCAAACTATCGCACAATTGCACTCATCTCACACGCTAGTAAAGTAATGCTCAAAATTCTCCAAGCCAGGCTTCAACAGTACATGAACTGTGAACTTCCAGATGTTCAAGCTGGATTTAGAAAAGGCAGAGGAACCAGAGATCAAATTGTCAACATCTGTTGGATCATAGAAAAAGCAAGAGAGTTCCAGAAAAACATTTATTGACTATGCCAAAGACTTTGACTATGTGGATCACAACAAACTGTAGAAAATTCTTCAAGAGATGGGAAATACCAGACCACCTGACCTGCCTCTTGAGAAACCTGTATGCAGGTTAGGAAGCAACAGTTAGAACTGGACATGGAACAACAGACTGGTTCCAAGTAGGAAAAGGAGTACGTCAAGGCTGTATATTGCCCTGCTTATTTTACTTCTATGCAGAGTACATCATGAGAAATGCTGGGCTGGAGGAAGCACAAGCTGGAATCAAGATTGCCGGGAGAAATATCAATAATCTCAGATATGCAGATGACACCACCTTTATGGCAGAAAGTTAAGAAGAACTAAAGAGCCTCTTGATGAAAGTGAAAGAGGAGAGTGAAAAAGTTGGCATAAAGCTCAACATTCAGAAAACTAAGATCATGGCATCTGGTCCCACCACTTCATAGCAAATAGATGGGGAAACAGTGGAAACAGTGAGACACTTTATTTTGGGGGGCTCCAAAATCACTGTAGATGGTGATTTCAGCCATGAAATTAAAAGACACTATTCCTTGGAAGGAAAGTTAGGACCAACCTAGACAGATATTCAAAAGCAGAGACATTACTTTGCCAACAAAGGTGTGTTTAGTCAAAGCTATGGTTTTTCCAGTAGTCGTGTATGGATGTGAGAGTTCGACTATAAAGAAAACTGAGCGCCAAAGAATTGATGCTTTTGACCTGTGGTGTTGGAGAAGACTGTTGAGAGTCCCTTGGACTGCAAGGCGATCCAACCAGTCCATCCTAAAGGAAATCAGTCCTGAATATTCATTGGAAGGACTAATGCTGAAGCTGAAGCTCTAATACTTTGGCCACCTGATGCGAAGAGCCAACTCATTTGAACAGACCCTGATGCTGGGAAAGATTGAAGGCGGGAGAAGGGGACGACAGAGGATGAGATGGTTGGATGGCATCACCGACTCAATGGACATGAGTTTGATTAAAAACTCCAGAGTTGGTGATGGACAGGGAGGCCTGCCGTCTGTGGTCCATGGGGTTGCAAAGAGTGGGACACAACTGAGTGACTGAACTGAACTGACTGATTTTCACACTTACATCAAGGAAAATGAATAAACCAGTCTTATTATATTTGAGAAATAGTTTCATAATTTAAAATAATTTTTTATTATGTTTGATTACAACTCACTGTGGGGCTTCCCAGGTGATGCCAGTGGTAAAGAATCTGCCTGCCAATGCAGGAGACACAAGAGACATGGATTTGATTCTTAGCTAGGGAAGATTGCCTGGAAGAGGAAATGGCAATCCATTCCAGTATTCTTAACTAGAGAATCCCATGGACAGAGGAGCCTGGAGGGCTACAGTGCATGGGGTTGCAAAGTACATACGAATGAGTAAACCATAATTCCTTATCTTAGAGATTATCACTCCATTCATATTAACCTTTTAGTTGCATTTCCTTCTGGTCCATCTATATGCACATAAAATATATATATGTGTATATATATATATATATATATATGTATCCTATACTCTCTCTGCTACTTCTTAAAACTTTACATTATGTAAAATAGCATTTCTCAAACTTACCTATTGACTAAAATAACCTGAAGAACTTATTTTAAATACAGATCTTTCAGAATTCTCCACCTAAGAACCAATCCATTCAGTCTGAGTTGGGGCCTCGAGTTGGTATTTTTAACAGCTACTTCCTACTACATGATTTTTATGTTCAGATGGTAAATCAGTAATCAGAAATACTGATTTAGTACGTACATTCCCCAGGTATTCAGGTGATTTCTGAACAGAAGAATACTGTTCAACCTAATTCTCCCAACCCTTTAAGCCAAGGACAGTAAGTGCTAAGGAAAATTGAGTGCACCGAGCAAATAATAAAGTGACTCTGATGACCCAACTCTTCTTAACATTCCAGCCCTGGCCTCAAAGGGAGTGAAATCCAGACAATCCCCATGAGGTAGGATGGGTTACAGATAATGTTGGTCATTTATATCCCTGGAAACCAGATTCCAGAGACCTTCCATGAAATCTCTTGGAAAATGTCTCTTAGGTCAGAAGGAAGCCATATGTGGTAGTCTGCCTGTTTATTCCCAACCTATGCCTGTTGTTCTGGCACATGTTATTAACAATATAATGCCTTCTCTCACTCACTAATAGTGTTCCAATTTGGGCAATAATTTATATGAACACTAACTTGTAGAGTTACCGCCACCCTCCTCTCTAATCCATATATTAGAAATGAGGTTTACTCTGTATTGGCTCCTTCATATCTAAGATTTTTTTCTTCCAAGTTGAGATCTTATTAATGAATCAACTGCTCTCTTTTATGAAAAGACAACATTTAATAAGACTGAGAATCAAACCATTCTCATGATTAGATCTTCCTGGCCAGTGAAAATTATTATTTTTACTTTTTTTTTTAAGACACTTGCAGTTCATAAACCAGTTAAGATGTGCTCTCTTTTCCTTATTACTCCCAGGAAGATAAAACAAATTTCAAGAGATCTTCTAAACACTCTGTCACAAAAAGTTCTGCAAAAATTGCATTTTCATTGCTATAAAAGCTTCCACTTAACATTCACCTATTATAAACAATTAGCTTTTTTATTTTCAGTATGATAACTATAATTGTGATTAGTATCTCCATTCATGGATCTTCAGTCATTATTTCTTTAGGGCAGAGTCCTAAAAGATAACTATGATATTTTAAAGCAACTTTACTTCCTCAAGAGAACCCTCCCCTTTTCTTCAAATGTTACAATGTTAATGTTACAAAGAATTCTGGACAAAATTAATGGAATAACCTGCAAAACTCTCATGGCTATGCCTAAGAATGTATGACTGATAAAGAGGAGATGCAAGCATTTCGGCTAAAATCTAGGACAACCAAAACATTAGTCTTGCCTTTAAAACAACAGTTAGGTGCCTGAATTGCTGCCTGATACTGAGCCATGGATCTGAAGCTCCTGCTCCTTCCTTCGACTTCCTCAGATGGAACAGGAAGGAATGGTTGCATCTGCTCTGAACTGAGTGCACTAGAGACTAGTTGCTCACCATCATCTGGCTAATTTCTGAAGACAGCATTCCATGGTCACGGAAAAATTAAGACGAGGTGACACTCAGAATTAAGAAAATAAAGTGAGGGTTAAAGAGACATGGTGCTTCCTGCAACCAGTTAATAAAAGGAAGACCCACTTAAAAAATTTTTATTTATTTTAATTGGAGGCTAATTACTTTACAATATTGTAGTGGTTTTTGCCATACATTGACATGAATCAGCCATGAGTGTACATGTGTTCCCCATCCTGAACCCCCCTCTCACCTCCCTCCCCATCCCATTCCTCAAGGTCATTCCAGTACACGGACCCTGAGCACCCTTTCTCATGGATCAAACCTGGACTGGTGATCTGTTTCACATATGATAATATACATGTTTCAATGCTACTCTGTCAAATCATCCCACCCTCGCCTTCTCCCACAGAGTCCAAAAGACTTCTATACATCTGTGTCTCTTTTGGTGTCTTGCATATAGGGTCATCATTACCATCTTTCTAAATTCCATATATATGTGTTAATATACTGTATTGGTATTTTTCTTTCTGACTTACTTCACTCTGTATAATAGGCTCCAGTTTCATCCACCTCATTGGAACTGATTCAAATGTATTCTTTTTAATGGCTGAGTAATATTCCATTGGAGTTTCAGCTTCAGCATCAGTCCTTCCAATGAACACCCAGGACTGATCTTTAGGATGGACTGATTGGATCTACTTCCAGTCCAAGGGACTCTCAGAGTCTTCTCCAACACTACAGTTCAAAAGCATCAATTCTTTGGCACTCAGCTTTCTTCACCGACTCGATGGACATGAGTTTGGGTAAACTCTGGGAGTCGGTGATGGACAGGGAGGCCTGGCATGCTGCGATTCATGGGGTTGCAAAGAGTCGGACACGACTGAGTGACTGAACTGAACTAAACATTCCATTGTGTATATGTACCACAGCTTTCTTATCCATTTATCTGCCGATGGACATCTAGGTTGGAGGAAGACCCACTTTTAAGTAGTTGCAGTCACCAATATTACAATAAGTATGTGATCAATTAGTCATTCACTATTCATTCACTTTGTCTTTCTACAAACATTTATTGAGTATCATCAGTTTGTAATATTTACAAATATCAAATCATTGTCATACTCCTTAGATTAAGGTAATGTTGTATATCAATTATGAGAGTCGCTCCATTGTATCCAACTCTTTGTGACCCATGGACTATTACAAGCCCATGGAATTCTCCAGGCCAGAATACTGGAGTGGATAGCCTTTCCCTTCTCTAGGGATCTTTCCAACCCAGGGATGGAACCTAGGTCTCCTGCATTGCAGGTGGATTCTTCACCAGCTAAGCCATAAGGGAAGCACAAGAATACTGGAGTGGGTAGCTTATCCCTTCTCCAGGGGATCTTCCCAACCCAGGATTGAACTGGGGTCTCCTGAATTGCAGGCAGATTCTTTACTAACTGAGCTATCAGGGAAGCCCTATATCATTATACTCCATAAAAATACATATATATTTGTTGAGTAATATTACTGTTCCAAGGTAAGGAAATAAAATAATGAACCAAAACAAAAATCACTAACATCCTAGACTGACTAATCATCAACTAATGGGGAGATAGATTGTAAACAGATAAATAAGTAAAACTCATTTAGATCCATTAGTCATAAGTGCGCTAAGGAGAAAAAAATTAAACAAGGAAGAAGAATATTGCAAAGTTGGGCGGTTTAAATTCTAGTTTAGGGCTTTCTGGGAGACTGCCACTGAGAAAGTGAGTTATTACAAGTAAACACATGTTTAGAAGAGGAGCTAGCAATGTAGGAGCTAGCTATCTGGGGGAAGAATATTTCCAGAAGAGACCATAGGAAGAGCAAAGGTCCCGGGGCAGGATGGAGCCTGGGGTATTCAAAGAATTGCCAGGCCACTGAGGCAGAGTGAGTTGGGGTCAGAAAGGTATGGGGTGAGGAGTAGTTTTCTAGATCATCAGAATGATGTTTTGGTTTGTATTCTGAAAGAAATAGGGAACCACAGCAGGATATTTTGGTGGAGCAGTTGTTAAGATTTTGAGTGGAAGAGTAACATTATTTGACTTATACTGAAACAATTCCACTTTTGCCTTGAGAAGACTTGATGGGCATGGGGGATAGGAAGAAGGGAGATCAAAAGATGAAGAAGGGTGGCAGACAGAGAAACTGCTTGGAAGATTATGTGCAATAAACCAGGTGAGAGGGGATGGTATTTGTATAATATTGTGGAAGTAGAGGTGTTGAGAAGTGGATAAATGTTGGATGTGTTGTAAAGATGGGGCCAAGAGAATCTGCTGATTGATCAGATTTGGGATGGGAGAAAAAGAGAGGCATCAAGGATGACCCTGCAGTTCTTGTTCTTGTCTTGAACAGGGTGCTATTAGCTGAGATGAAGTCTATAAGATGAGGCAATTTGTAATGTGGGGGGGGAACTCTGTGTACTAGTTTGGTGTGAGATGTCTGTTAACCATCTGAGTGTAGACTTCAATCAGGCAGTTGAATAGCCAGGTATGGAATTCAGGAGTGTGGTCAAGATGGAAGAGATGGGTATGGGAGCCACCAGTATATGGATACTGTGTAAAGCTGTTGGACTTGATAAGAATCTCACAAGGATGTGTTTATATGGAAAAGATGACCAAGGAGGACATACCAGTGTTACAGTGAAATCAGAAACTAAGTTGTTAAAAAAAAAGGTACTTTTCTTGTGTATGTGGGTTTGTCAGCTGGCATGTGTACCATGTTAGAATGTTTCTCAGAGGTGCTGTGTGTGCAGGTGGGCGATCTGACTCACCTATGTCCTCCATGGGGCCTAGCAGAGAGACACTATTAGTAAGCATGAAAGAAAGAGTTGAATGATTGGCTGGAATAAGTATCATATACATTTAAGATTTAGCTTCACTTTTTCTACCTGAAATTCCTACATTTCAAGTCTTAACGTTCAAACTAGTTGCTGGTAAAATCGTTTTAGTGCGAAAACATTTCTCTAAACCAGAGCATTAAAGTGTAAAACAATTAGATATTTTCATTAAGCTGTCCAGGAATTTAGGAGCTGCTACAATCTAAATGTTGACTATTTTTAAAGAGGGTTTAACCTAGGCTGACCCTAAATGACTAATGATCACATTTTAGAAGCTTTTTAAATGAATTATAACAGTTTTAAAAGAGCACACATGACCTGAAATAGTATAGAAATATTCAAGTATTCACATATAGGTGAGTACTAAGAAACTCTAAACTTTAATTGGAACATGAAACACCTGCAAAATAACACAAAAATTACAATCTCAAAGCAAGCATCATTTAAGGAGTACTAATTGGGGTCACAAAAATCAAAATCTATTTGATTGGTTCAGAACCCAACATGAATGGTTTTGTTGTAACGAACAAAGTGTAATTACTCAAGGGTCTGTGTTCCCCTGGAAAATCAGCCTCAGCTGGTTCAGAAAGGTAAGTCTGACTCTGGGTTTGGGGGGTTGGGGGGTAAATTGTATTCCTAAGATGAAATAGGGAAAAATATTTTTATTTTTTTTAAATTTTATTTTATTTTTAAACTTTACAATATTGTATTAGTTTTGCCCAACATTGAAATGAATCCGCCACAGGTAAAAAAATAAAAAATTAAAAGAATAAGAATAGAGAAAATGAAAAAATAAATTGATAAGAGTTAGAATACTCGTAGTCGGTTTTCAGTGTAACTTTATGGGTCAACTCTTTATTCAATGCCAATTCTCTACTTAAGATATTATAAGACTGATAAATTTATAGAGTGTAATTTACTACATTT
>NW_020867503.1:0-30964 GCF_003369695.1 Bos indicus x Bos taurus | reverse complement strand
TAATGGCAGTGATAAAAGTTAACAAAATACCTGTCCATTAGAACACATTCCTGTTTGTTGTTATTAGCTTATTAAATGCCAAACCAAATTTGGGTCAGTTAATACACTAGGGGGTGCTAGTTCTCTACATGTACACATTTACAAACCAAAACTTTCCCACAATTAATATTGGGAATTATAAAAGTTGACCTAAAATTCTAATAAAGTATGTAAGTTGCATGCTACACATGAAGAAAACAAAAAAGAAAAAAAAAAAAAACTCATTAAAATTGCACTATGAATTAAACAGCAAGAGTCCAAGTAGGAGTGCAATTTTACATTCTAAGAGGTAAGATTGATATGGTCTTGTTTCATGGTTCAGACATCAGTTGCTAGTATCAAACACAATCTGAAATGAAAGTCACAGCTTTTCACAAAGTACAGTATCAGCCCTGGATTTCTTAATGCTATCTATTATATCTATGGTGCTCCAAAAGAAATAGCAAAACCACCAGGGAGAAGAGGTTTCTTTACTAAATTTAGACAACTTATTGAGATTCTCTTCCTTTGATATACCATTCAAACAGTGCAAATGAGAAGAAGTCACCATTAAGATCTGAACTTATGCTCTATAGTAGGCTGCCTCATGTAACTAATGGCTCTCTCTGTTATATCTTAGAACATCTGCATGATGAAAGTACTTACACACACACACACACACACCACCACCAGTATAAAGAAGAACCAGGTTTAATTTTTGAGAGCAGCATGTGTGATAAGTCTCTTCAGTGATGTCAGATTCTTTGTGACCCTATGGACTGTAGCCCACCAGGCTCCTCTATCCATAGGATTTTGGAGAATACTGGAGTGGGTTGCCATGCCCTCCTCCAGTGGATCTTCTAGACTCGGGGATTGAACCTGTGTCTCTTACCTCTCCTGTATTGGCAGGCAGGTTCTTTACCACTAGCGCCACCTGGGACGTTCCTTTAAGATCAGAATCCAGTCCAAAGGGACACTATCCAAAATTCCACTTCATATGTAGTGGAGAAGGAGTATTTTTTTCTTTGTTCTTTTTGGGTTTAATTTTCCTTCTTTGAGAAGACTAGTCAGTAGGACTCCAGATATATCCAGATTCAGGTAAAGCATATTAACCTACAGTTTTCCACCTTCAAAGATGAGTTGAATTTCAAGAAACTTTCATCCAAAATAGGGGCCCTGCCATCTCCTTTGTCAGTTGTCAGGATCTACTTCAACTTCATTTTGCTTCCTCATTTTCCCATTCCACCAAACATCGTGCATTCATCTATTCTCCCCATATTTTCTTAGTACAGTCAGAAATATTCCAAAACGTTTCTCCCAGATTTCCACATTCCTGTCTGCTGAATGCACTGGAGTAGATAGTAGATTCTATAGACTTGTCATACGTTGCTTGCAGTGGGATGTATCATATCCCAAAGGGGTTTCTTCAGAACACTTTGATATTATGCTAAAGAATATTTTAAAATATTTATATGAAGTCATATTTTTGGATTACCTCCCAGCACATCAACCCACAAATATAAGCAGGAATAGGGCTGTCTGTTTCATAAACAGAAACTCAAACACAATATTTCATTGTTGATATTCCATCAACACACACAGTCAGGACACAGCACCTGAAATATACGAACTATAAGCCAAGACCCCCAGAGGAGTATTGAAGGATATTTTGCAATGATTTTGGAGAATCCTAACCTGAGACCACCATCTATTATTTTATTAATTTATCTCCTCTGAACTGCCTAGTAGTAGCACTAACACAGCAAATACACAGATATTTCAAATGTGCATTTAAAAGGTCAATTTCCATGGGTTCATTTTGAATCACAACAGAGGTTTATCAGATATATCAAGGTTTTACCCTTTCTTTAAGGATAGAGGCCAAATCTAGTATTGTTTATATCTTAGTATACGAGATGAAGGCAAGAAAATGGTTTTTAAAATAGTAGTAATTATTAATTAGAATTGTTAATGTCTACTGACAAACAGTAAACTTTGTTATTTTGTATGTGGATTATAGAACATTAGAGTTAGTAAGGAACTTAGAGTCATTTTATAACTCCCTATCCCCAGTGCATGAATCTTCCTTACTGTCAAAGACAAATAGCATTCTTGTTTCATCTTACACCCCTCTAATCACAGAACATCACTGCTTACTAATAAGGCATATGGCATAATAAGGCATAATATTAGGCATAATATGACTAATAAGGCATAATAGTCAGAAAGCTGTGCCTTTTTACTAAGTTGATGCCTATCTTCTTACCATCTCTTTATATTGGTCAGGTTATTCTGTGTATCAGAATTATCTTTGAATCTGTATTGCCTGTGTTCAATTTCCCATTCAGACTTTTATTAGCTTCATAACCTCAGATAAGTTAATCCCTTTGTCCTTCAACATAAATTTAGAAATTGACCACTCTTACCTCCATGGTTGTCTCTACCGTCTCTAGTTTCCAAATCAGTTTTCCAACCCCACAGATCTATTATCTACATGACTGCCAAGAGGCATCCTATTCATATTTGGTCAAACCAAGTCACTATTCTGATCAAAATCATGCGAAGACTCCACATTTAATTCAGAGTAAAAGTTCAAGTCCTCACAATGGCTTACAACGTCCTCCACGCTGCTCTGTCTGGCTCTGCTGATACCCTCCCACTTTCCCCTCAGTCACTCAAGCAGCTTTAGCCACACAGATCCACTGCTCCTGGACCACAAAAAGCACACTCCTGCACTTAGGTCTCTGCTCTCACTGCTTCCATCACCTGGAACCCTCCCCCAGGTTCCAGACCTGCAGACCTGCCTGCCAATGTGGCTTCTTCTTCAAGTATTTGCTTAAATTTCACTTTCTCACTGGGACCTATTCCAGGTCCTTGATTTAATAAAGATGAAATAAAATACCTCTTCACTAAGATAAACTTAAGGACAGAGGCTTTTGTATATTTTGTTCACAGGACTTTGCATATAATAGGCATTCAGTAAATGTTTGTCCAGCGAGTAATGAATTTGAGGGTACAGCACTTAAAACAGTGGCTAGTAGTAGTAGTAGTAGTAGTAGTGATCGCTCAGTCGTGTTCTACTCTTTGTGACCCCATGGACTGCAGCCTCCAGGCTCCTCCATCCATGGGATTCTCCAGGCAAGAGTACTGGAGTGGGGTGCCATTTCCGAGGGTGATAAATATTCATATAACTATTATTAGTTACTGAGGTAACTGCTATTAGTGCTGCCATTGTTACTTTTTTTTCACTCATTCATTTATTCAATCACTGTTTGCCTTTTTTTTTTTTTTTTAACTTTACAATATTGTATTGGTTTTGCCTTGTTGCCATTCTTACTCTTATCTGAAGTAGTCATGTCTGCTTCTGAAGCTATAGTTACTAAAAGGCTTTGATCTATAAGGTCAGATCACTTTCAAACCCCTGGACTAATCAAACAAAGTTGGTACCCTTATAAAAAGACCAATCTTTGGAACTGTTCCTCCTTTCAGTGTGGGTGAATCCACAAAGCTTACTCTTCTAAAGCACCCTCTCCTAATTCTTCCTGGGGCACATGTCTGGCCACCTTTCTTGTTTCTCTTCATACTCCTAGCACTTTCTGGGACAAACCCTGAACCCAGGCCATAGGGCGCTAATTTTAAAATACATTATTGTGTTACCATTTGTCAAAGGAGACACAAACAGTATAAATGCAACATGCATGATAATTTGACTGAATTGCTGATTAGTGATACATGTGATTTCTAAACTACCCCCCCAATTCAAACTAACCTTGCATGTGATAGAGACAAAATAAATATTTGTTGAAACAGAAACAGATCCATAGATATAGTAATGAAAGGAGTTTGCCAGAGGGGAGAAAGGTCAGGGGAGAAATGAAATGGGTAAGGAAGATTAAGAGGTACACATTTCCAGTTATAAAATAAGTCACCAGAATGAAATACACAGCATGGGGAATATAGTCAATAATATTTTAATAACTTTGTATAGTAACAGATAATAACTAGAATTATTATGGTGATCATTTTGCAACATATAGAAATACTGAATCGCTATGTTGTACAATGGAATAAATAGTGTTATAGGACAATTATACTCCAATAATAAATGGATAGATAATAAATACTTTAAAATGAATGAATCCTCAAAAATGACAAAAAATTAATGTTTATTAGAATTACTTCTAAAATATATTTTAGGCTTAAAAATTACTTTTAATATTAAATATATCACAAAATATATTAATTATCCTTAAGTAAAATTTATTTATTTGTTTTTCAGTAACAATTTTTTTAAATTTAAATTTATTTATTTTAATTGGAGACTAATTACTTTACAACATTGTATTGGTTTGCCATACATCAACATGAATCTGCCACGGGTGTACACATGTTTCCAATCCTGAACCCCCCTCCCTTCTCCCTCCCCATACCATCCCTCTGGGTCACCCCAGTGCACCAGCCCCAAGCATCCTGTATCCTGCATCAAACCTGGACTGGTGATTCATTTCTTATATGATATTATACATGTTTCCATTCCATTCTCCCAAATCATCCCACCCTCTCCCTCTCCCACAGAGTCCAAAAGACTGTTCTATACATCTGTGTCTCTTTTGCTGTCTCGCATACAGGGTTATTGTTACCATCTTTCTAAATTCCATATATATGGCATTAGTATACTGTATTGGTGTTTTTCTTTCTGGCTTACTTCACTCTGTATAATAGGCTCCAGTTTCATCCACCTCATTAGAACTGATTCAAATGTATTCTTTTTAATGGCTGAGTAATACTCCATTGTGTATATGTACCACTGCTTTCTTATCCATTCATCTGCTGATGGACATCTAGGTTGCTTCCATGTCCTGGCTATTATAAACAGTGCTGCGATGAACATTGTGGTACACATGTCTCTTTCAATTCTGGTTTCCTCGGTGTGTATGCCCAGCAGTGGGATTGCTGGGTCATAAGGCAGTTCTATTTCCAGCTTTTTAAGGAATCTCCACACTGTTCTCCATAGTGGCTGTACTAGTTTGCATTCCCACCAACAGTGTAAGAGGGTTCCCTTTTCTCCACACCCTCTCCAGCATTTATTATTTGTAGACTTTTGGATCGCAGCCATTCTGACTGGTGTGAAATGGTACCTCATAGTGGTTTTGATCTGCATTTCTCTGATAATGAGTGATGTTGAGCATCTTTTCATGTGTTTGTTAGCCATCTGTATGTCTTCTTTGGAGAAATGTCTATTTAGTTCTATGGCCCATTTTTGATTGGGTCATTTATTTTCTGGAATTGAGCTGTAGGAGTTGCTTGTATATTTTTGAGATTAGTTGTTTGTCAGTTGCTTCATTTGCTATTATTTTCTCCCATTCTGAAGGCTGTCTTTTCACCTTGCTTATAGTTTCTTTTGTTGTACAGAAGCTTTTAATTTTAATCAGGTCCCATTTGTTTATTTTTGCTTTTATTTCCAATATTCTGGGAGGTGGGTCATAGAGGATCCTGCTGTGATTTATGTTGGAGAGTGTTTTGCCTATGTTCTCCTCTAAGAGTTTTCTAGTTTCTGGTCTTATGTTTAGATCTCTATTCCACTTTGAGTTTATTTTTGTGTATGGTGTTAGAAAGTGTTCTAGTTTCATTCTTTTACAAGTGGTTGACCAGTTTTCCCAGCACCACTTGTTAAAGAGATTGTCTTTTCTCCGTTGTATATTCTTGCCTCCTTTGTCAAAGATAAGGTGTCCACAGGTGCGTGGATTTATCTCTGGGCTTTATATTTTGTTCCATTGATCTATATTTCTGTCTTTGTGCCAGTACCATACTGTCTTGATGAGTGTGGCTTTGTAGTATAGCCTGAAGTCAGGCAGGTTGATTCCTCCAGTTCCATTCTTCTTTCTCAAGATTGCTTTGCCTATTCAAGGTTTTTGTATTTCCATACAAATTGTGAAATTATTTGTTCTAGCTCTGTGAAGAATACCGTTGGTAGCTTGATAGGCATTGTATTGAATCTATAGATTGCTTTGGGTAGTATACTCATTTTCACTATATTGATTCTTCTGATTCATGAACATGGTATATTTCTCCATCTATTAGTGTCCTCTTTGATTTCTTTCACCAGTATTTTATAGTTTTCTATATATAGGTCTTTAGTTTCTTTAGGTAGATATATTCCTAAGTATTTTATTCTTTTCGTTGCAATGGTGAATGGAATTGTTTCCTTAATTTCTCTTTCTATTTTCTCGTTATTAGTGTATAGGAATGCAAGGGATTTCTGTGTGTTGATTTTATAGCCTGCAACTTTACTATGTTCCTTGATTAGCTCTAGTAATTTTCTGGTGGAGTCTTGAGGGTTTTCTATGTAGAGGATCATGTCATCTGCAAATAGTGAGAGTTTTACTTCTTCTTTTCCAATTTGGATTCCTTTTATTTCTTTTTCTGCTCTGATTGCTGTGGCCAAAACTTCCAGAAACTATGTTGAATGGTAGTTGAAAGTGGGCACGCTTGTCTTGTTCCTGACTTTAGGGGAAATGCTTTCAATTTTTCACCATTGAGGCTAATGTTTGTTGTGGGTTTGTCATATATAGCTTTTATTATGTTGAGGTATGTTCCTTCTATTTCTGCTTTCTGGAGAGTTTTTATCATAAATGGATGTTGAATTTTGTCAAAGGCTTTCTCTGCATCTATTGAGATAATCATATGTCTTTTATTTTTCAATTTGTTAATGTGGTGAATTACATTGATTGATTTGTGGATATTGAAGAATCCTTGCATCCCTGGGATAAAGCCCATTTGGTCATGGTGTATGATCTTTTTAATGTGTTGTTGGATTCTGATTGCTAAAATTTTGTTAAGGATTTTTACATCTATGTTCATCAGTGATATTGACCTGTAGTTTTTTTTTTTTTTTTTTTTGTGGCATCTTTGTCAGTATTAGGGTGGTGGTGGCCTCATAGAATGAGTTTGGAAGTTTACCTTCCTCTGCAATTTTCTGGAAGAGTTTGAGTAGGATAGGTGTTAGCTCTTCTCTAAATTTTTGGCAGAATTCAGCTGTGAAGCCATCTGGACCTGGGCTTTTGTTTGCTGGAAGATTTCTGATTACAGTTTCAATTTCCATGCTTGTGATGGGTCTGTTAAGATTTTCTATTTCTTCCTGGTCCAGTTTTGGAAAGTTGTACTTTTCTAAGAATTTGTCCATTTCTTCCACGTTGTCCATTTTATTGGCATATAATTGCTGATAGAAGTCTCTTATGATCCTTTGTATTTCTGTGTTGTCTGTTGTGAGATCTCTATTTTCATTTCTAATTTTATTGATTTGATTTTTCTCCCTTTGTTTTTTGATGAGTCTGGCTAATGGTTTGTCAATTTTATTTATCCTTTCAAAGAACCAGCTTTTGGCTCTGTTGATTTTTGCTATGGTCTCTTTTGTTTCTTTTGCATTTATTTCTGCCCTAATTTTTAAGATTTCTTTCTTTCTACTAACCCTGGGGTTCTTAATTTCTTCCTTTTCTAGTTGCTTTAGGTATAGAGTTAGGTTATTTATTTGACTGTTTTCTTGTTTCTTGAGGTATGCCTGTATTGCTATGAACTTTCCCCTTAGCACTGCTTTTACAGTGTCCCACAGGTTTTGGGTTGTTGTGTTTTCATTTTCATTCGTTTCTATGCATATTTTGATTTCTTTTTTTATTTCTTCTGTGATTTGTTGGTTATTCAGAAGTGTGTTGTTCAGCCTCCATATGTTGGAATTTTTAATAGTTTTTCTCCTATAATTGAGATCTAATCTTACTACATTATGGTCAGAAAAGACGCTTGGAATGATTTCTTTTTTTTTTTTTTTCTTGGATTTACCAAGGCTAGATTTATGGCCCAGGATGTGATCTATCCTGGAGAAGTTTCTGTGTGCACTTGAGAAAACGGTGACATTCATTGTTTTGGGGTGAAATGTCCTATAGATATCAATTAGGTCTGACTGGTCTATTGCATCATTTAAAGTTTGTGTTTCTTTGTTAATTTTCTGTTTAGTTGATCTATCCATAGGTGTGTGGGGGGTACTAAAGTCTCCCACTATTATTGTGTTATTGTTAATTTCCCCTTTCATACTTGTTAGCATTTGTCTTACATATTGCAGTGCTCCTATGTTGGGTGCATATATATTTATAATTATATCATCTTCTTGGATTGATCCTTTGATCATTATGTAGTGTCCTTGTCTCTTTTCACAGCCTTTGTTTTAAAGTCTATTTTATCTGATATGAGCATTGCTACTCCTGCTTTCTTTTGGTCTCTATTTGCATGGAATAACTTTTTCCAGCCCTTCACTTTCAGTCTGTATGTGTCCCTTGTTTTGAGGTGGGTCTCTTGTAGACAACATATATAGGGGTCTTGTTTTTGTATCCATTCAGCCAATTACCCTTAAGTAAAATTTAAAGTCAAGCTACAGTTGATAGAGAAAAGTAGGTTTCTGTCTACAAGCACACAGTGATAGTTTTGCCTTGTAGTAAGGAGTCATGGTTCAGGTACTGTTGAAGCCTGACTTGAAGAATTTTGAGCATTACCTAGCTAGCATGTGAAATGAGCACAATTGTACAGTAATTTGAACATTCTTTGGCATTGCCCTTCTTTGGGATTGGAATAAAACTGACCTTTTCCAATTCTGTGGCCACTGCTGAGTTTTCCAAATTTGCTGGCATATTGAATGCAGCACTTTAACACCACTTTAAACAGTACATTAACCAAGAACTTCCAGATGTACAAGCTAGATTTAGAAATGGCAGAGGAACCAGAAATCAAATTGCCAACATCAGTTGGATCACAGAAAAAGTAAGAGAATTCAAGAAAAAAAAAAAAACATCTACTTCTGCTTCATTGACTATGCTAAAGCCTTTGACTGTGTGGATCACAACAAAACTGTGGAAAATTCTTCAAGATATGGGAATACCAAACCACCTTACCTACCTCCTGAGAAACCTGAATGCAGGCCAAGAAGCAACAGTTAGAACCAGACAGGGAACAATGGACTGGTTCAAAATTGGGAAAAGAGTACATCAAGACTGTATATTGTCACCCTACTTATTTAACTTACATGCAGAGTACATCATGAGAAATGCCAGGCTAGATGAATCACAAGCTAGAATCAAGAGTGCCAGAAGAATATTAACAACTTCAGATATGCCGATGATACTACACTAATGGCATAAAATGAAGAGGAACTAAAGAACCTCTTAATAAAGGTGAAAGAGGAAACTGAAAAATCTGGCTTAAAACTAGACATTGAAAAAAATCAGAGATCATGGCATCCAGTCCCATCTCTTTAAGGCAAATAGATGGGGGATAATGGAAACAGGTATAGACTTTATTTTCTTGGGCTCCAAAATCACTGCTGATGGGGACTGAAACCATGAAATTAAAAGACACTTGCTCTTTGGAAGAAAAGCTATGACAAATCTAGACAACATGTTAAAAATTGAAGACATTACTTTGCCAACAAAGGTCTGTATAGTCAATGCTATGGTTTTTCCAGTAGTTACATACAGATGTGAGAGTTGGACCATAAGGAAGGCTGAGTGCCAAAGAATTGCTTTCGAACTGTGGTGCTAGAGAAGACTCTTGGACAGCAAGGAGATCAAACCAGCCAATCCTAAAGGAATCAACCCTGAATTCTCATTGGAAGAACTGATACTGAAGCTGAAGCTCCAAGAGCCTGGCGGGCTATGGTCCATACTGTCACACAGTCAGACATGACTGAGTAACTAAGAACAGCACTGCTGCTGCTGCTGCTAAGTTGCTTCAGTTGTGTCTGACTCTGTGCGACCCCATAGATGGCAGCCCACCAGGCTCCCCCGTCCCTGGGATTCTCCAGGCAAGAACACTGGAGTGGGTTGCCATTTCCTTCTCCAATGCATGAAAGTGAAAAGTGAAAGTGAAGTCGCTCAGTCATGTCCACCTCTTAGCGACCCCATGGACTGCAGCCTACCAGGCTCCTCCGTCCATGGGATTTTCCAGGCAAGAGTACTGGAGTGAGGTGCCATTGCCTTCTCCAAAGAACAGCACAGCACAGCACAATAGAATATTTATAAGATTGAAAAGAACATGATCATCATAAAGACAGGAAAACAATAGAATATGAAGACAGTGAAAAGAACTGATGGTGGGGAATGTTTCTGGCGAAAAAACAAGTCATACAGGGAAATAATTACCTTCAGATATTTGAAAACATCATTTGTAAAAAAAAAAAAAAAAAAGATAAAACAAAAACAGATTTAATGTGACTCTAGTCAGAAATAAGTCCAATGGGAAGAAGTTACAAGACAGAAAATTATAGCTCAATACTAGAAAGATCTATAAAATAATTAATATAGGCCAAATATAAAATTGGGTGGCTTAGAGATCAAAAGTTTTCTGTCACTGGAGAAGTTGAACTAAAGGTCAGAGTTTTAGTTTGCATTAGCTTACCAGGGCCACCATAATGAGATACCACAGACTGAGTGGCTTAAACAACAGAAATTTATTTTCTTACAGTTCTGGAACCTAGAAGTCCAAGATCGAGGTGTCAACAGGACTGGTTTCTTCTGAGGCCTTTTGCCATCTCTCTGTGTCCTCACATGGCCTTTGCTATGTGCATGCACAATCCTGGTGTGCCTCTATATGTCTCAGACTCTTCTTGTAAAGATCCAGTCAGATTGGACAAGAACCCACTCTAATGGCCTCATATTAACTTAATACCTTCTTTAATGGCCCTATCTCCAAGTACAGTCATATTTTGTGGTGCTGGTGGTTAAGACTTCAACATACGAATGGAGGAGGCACTATTGAGTCCATAATATCACCCCTTTCAACATGTAACAGAGACACTGTAGCAGGTGGTGGGGAAGGGGTTTTGCTAGATATTACCAAGGACCTACATTCAAACTCTTAGGTCAGAAACGTATGGTACATAAACACAGTAAAATCACATTTATTCAAAGTCTGATTCTCTATCAGCAAGTGATTTGCCATTTACAATAGGACTGCTTCATTATCCCAGGTAAATAGCATCAGTTAAGTGTAAGACAGTCTGATTTAAACTGCTGTTTGTTTTGTACAATTAGTATTAACATATAATTTCAGTGATATTATTTGAAAATTATTACTATGTATATATTCATAATAAAGATTTTTTAAACACAGGAAAATAGTTGTCCACTATTCTGTCACTTTGCCAACAAAGATCCATATAGTCAAAGCTATGGTTTTTCCAGTAGTCATGTATGGATATGAGACTTGGACCATAAAGAAGGCTGAAGGCTAAAGAACTGATGCTTTCAAACTGTGGTATTGGAGAAAACTCTTGAGAGTCCCTTGGACTGCAAGGAGATCAAACCAGTCAATCCTAAAGGAAATCAACCCTGAATACTCATTGGAAGAACTGATGCTGAAGCTCCAATACTTTGGCCACCTGATGTAAAGAGCTGGCTCATTGGAAAAGACCCTGATGCTGGGAAATATTGAAGGCAGGAGGAGAAGGTGACAGACAACAGAGGATGAGATGGTTGGATGGCATCACCAACTCAATGGATATGAATTTGAGCAAACTCTGAGAGATAGTGAAGAACAGGGAAGCCTGGCGTGCTGCAGTCCCTAGGGCTGCAAAGAGTCGGACAGGACTGAATGACTGAACAACAAATTTCGTCACCTATGCCAGTTAAAGTCTTCATTCTGTATTTTCTTCTCATTACCTATAAGCGCGCATAACATACTGAGAACAGATAGTGAAAGAATTGAGTACTAAGGAACTCAAAACCTTTTACAAAGGAAGCAGCTACAGGAATTGGGAGGGATTTGAATGAGATGGGATGGAGAAAGTCTAGGAATGAGTCAAAAGTCTCAAATCTAGATTAACTGGAAGGATGGCAAGTGTTTCAAAATTTGATAAATATTTATCAAAATATAAGAACTACAAAAACTGAAAAGAAAAGCAATTTAGCAAAGGCAATGTTTATGAGTGAGCATTGTCATGTAAGCAAATCTGCCTGCCCCCTAAATTCTGCCCTTAAGCTGTTGGCTCTTCAGACTTGGGGTTGGGATTAGATAAACTGAGGGAGCATCAAAAGGTGATAGCCTTCGAGGTGCCATCATCCTGCTGCTACCCTAATGCTCTGGATGTATTTCAGTTCAGTTCAGTTGCTCAGTCAGTTGTGTCCGACTCTTTGTGACCCCATGAATCGCAGCACGCCAGGTGTCCCTGTCCATCACCAACTCCCAGAGTTCACTGAGACTCATGTCCATTGAGTCAGTGATGCCATCCAGCCATCTCATCCTCTGTCATTCCCTTCTCCTCCTGCCCCCAATTCCTCCCAGCATCAGAGTCTTTTCCAATGAGTCAACTCTTCGCATGAAGTGGCCAAAGTACTGGAGTTTCAGCTTCAGCATCATTCCTTCCAAAGAAATCCCAGGGCTGATCTCCTTCAGAATGGACTGGTTGGATCTCCTTGCAGTCCAAGGGACTCTCAAGAGTCTTCTCCAACACCACAGTTCAAAAGCATCAATTCTTTGGCGCTCAGCCTTCTTCACAGTCCAACTCTCACATCCATACATGACCACAGGAAAAACCATAGCCTTGACTAGATGGACCTTTATTGGCAAAGTAATGTCTCTGCTTTTGAATATGCTATCTAGGTTGGTTATAACTTTCCTTCCAAGGAGTAAGCGTCTTTTAATTTCATGGCTGCAGTCACCATCTGCAGTGATTTTGGAGCCCCCCAAAATAAGTCTGACACTGTTTCTACTGTTTCTCCATCTATTTCCCATGAAGTGATGGGACCGGATGCCATGATCTTCTTTTCTGAATGTTGAGCTTTAAGCCAACTTTTTCACTCTCCTCTTTCACTTTCATCAAGAGGCTTTTTAGTTCCTCTTCACTTTCTGCCATAAGGGTAGTGTCATCTGCATATCTGAGGTTATTGATATTTCTCCCAGCAATCTTGGTTCCAGCTTGTGCTTCTTCCAGCCCAGCATTTCTCATGATGTGCTCTGCATAGAAGTTAAATAAGCAGGGTTACAATATACAGCCTTGATGTACTCCTTTTCCTATTTGGAACCAGTCTGTTGTTCCATGTCCAGTTCTAACTGTTGCTTCCTGACCTGCATACAAATTTCTCAAGAGGCAGGTCAGGTGGTCTGGTATTCCCATCTCTTTTAGAATTTCCCACAGTTTATTGTGATCCACACAGTCAAAGGATTTGGCATAGTCAATAAAGCAGAAATAGATGTTTTTCTGGAACTCTCTTGCTTTTTCCATGATCCAGCGGATGTTGGCAATTTGGTCTCTGGTTCCTCTGCCTTTCCTAAAACCAGCTTGAACATCTGGAAGTTCACGGTTCATGTATTGCTGAAGCCTGGCTTGGAGAATTTTGAGCATTACTTTACTAGCATGTGAGATGAGTGCAATTGTGTGGTAGTTTGAGCATTCTTTGGCATTGCCATTCTTTGGGATTGGAATGAAAACTGACCTTTTCCAGCCCTGTGGCCACTGCTGAGTTTTCAAAATTTGCTGGATGTATTTAGCAGCAACTAAAGTCTTCCCTGGTGGCTGAGCTGGTAAAGAGTCCACCTGAAATGTAGGAGACCTGGGTTCAATCCCTGGGTTGGGAAGATCCCCTGGAGAAGGGAACGGCTTCCCACTCCAGTATTCTGGTCTGGAGAATTCCATGGACTGTTTGGTCCATGGGGTCACAAAGGGTCAGACATGACTGAGTGACTTTCACATCACAAACTCTCAAAGGGGCTCTCCTGGTATGGCTCAGCAGTAAAGAATCTGCCTGCAATGCAGGAGATGTGGGTTCAGTTCCTGGGTTGGGAAGATCTCCTGGACGTGAGCATGGCAACCCACTCTTGTATTCTTGCCTGGAAAAATTCCATGGACAGAGGAATTTGGCAGGCTACAGTCCATGGGGTCACAAAGAATCTGACAAGACTAAGCGACTGAACACACACACATGCACATATACACTCACAACTGAACATTAAAATTGTTATACACCCTAAATATTACCAGCAAATATCATCTTGTCCTTGCAAAAGTAAAATTTCAAAAACAATATCCCTCAGTCAACAAAACCATGAAGGTTTTCATCTATAATGAGAATGAAATCCCTGATTGCTGGATAGAACATTGCAGGGATCAAATAGGATAATATAAGCTAAAGTTCTTTGTAACCTTGAAGTCAGACCTCTGGGTTCAAATCCTGGCTTTGCAGCTTATTAGCTCTTTAGTCTTGGGTGAGTTACCTAACCTCTCAGTGCTTGGTTTTTCATATGCAAATAGGGAAAGTAATTGAACCAACACTCAGAGATTGCTATGAGGAATAAATAACATGATTATATATAAAGTACTTGGCACACCACCAAGCATCTAGTAAATTACCAATAAAATATTAGTTATTAATTAGCTTAAAATTTAGTTTGGGAACAAGATAGATATAGTTAGTTAGTTCAGTTGCTCAGTCGTGTCTGACTCTTCACAACCCCATGAATCACAGCACGCCAGGCCTCCCTGTCAATCACCAACTCCCGGAGTTCACTCAGACTCATGTCCATTGAGTCAGTGATGCCATCCAGCCATCTCATCCTCTGTCATTCCCTTCTCCTCCTGCGCCCAATTCCTCCCAGCATCAGAGTCTTTTCCCATGAGTCAACTCTTCGCATGAAGTGGCCAAAGTACTGGAGTTTCAGCTTCAGCATCATTCCTTCTAAAGAAATCCCAGGGCTGATCTCCTTCAGAATGGACTGGTTGGCTCTCCTTGCAGTCTAAGGGACTCTCAAGAGTCTTCTCCAACACCACAGTTCAAAAGCATCAATTCTTTGGCGCTCAGCCTTCTTCACAGTCCAACTCTCACATCCATACATGACCACAGGAAAAACCATAGCCTTGACTAGACAGACCTTTGTTGGCAAAGTAATGTCTCTGCTTTTGAATATGCTATCTAGGTTGGTCATAACTTTCCTTCCAAGGAGTAAGCGTCTTTTAATTTCATGGCTGCAGTCACCATGTGCAGTGATTTTGGAGCCCCCCAAAATAAGTCTGACACTGTTTCCAATGTTTCCCTATCTATTTCCCATGAAGTGATGGGACCAGATGCCATGATCTTTGTTTTCTGAATGTTGAGCTTAAGATAGATATAGATGATAGCAATATGCACACTATGTATATATGTATATATGTATATACGTATATACACACACTCAATATATATGTGTGTGTGCACATATACATACACTGTGTACATACAGTAATAAATGAGAAAAGTCACATGTGTAAACAAAGTCAATGTCTGGGTGGGTGTACTAGATAGAATCTTGCTATTTGACATATGCAGGAAACCATTTTAGGATATGAGCATCTGATGTGGGAAGTAGTTTTGTTTATTTGCCTATCTTTCCTCTAAAGTGAGACAGTCTTGAGTGTAAGGGTCATATCTAGTTCGCCATTTAATCCTCAACGACCAGCACATTACTGATACATACACAGCTCTAGTAAATATTTGTTGAATGAATGCAAGAATAAATGAATGTAAGAAAAGGTAGGAAGTATATACTGCAAACAGAGAAGAACACTGTGTGCCCAGAGCAGGAAGTTAATATAATAATAACAGTAGTTATAACTTAATAAACTTTCAAGCAAAAATCCTGTACCAGAAACCAAATTTTGACTATCAGAAAAGAAAGGTAAGGGAGCAGAAAGGAAAAAGACTAAAACATTTTTTGCAAAGAGATATTTATACTAGTATGAATGATCTCCTGATTCTAGACCCACCACTCTCAATATCATCAGCAGTTCTCTGCAATTTTGGGCACTCAGGAATCTCCCCACTGGAGAACTCTAGAACTAAGTGTCTTTGAAAATCAAGGGCTTCCCATACTTCCTTTTCAACCAAAAGGAACAATAACTATAAAACTTTTATATTTAGAAACTTTAGTTAATTCTGTAATATCTAAAGGGGAATCAACTAACACTCCTCCCAGGTGGGCATACATCTCATTTTATAACATCTCTTAAAGAGGATCTGCCACAACTTCTAATGTTGATGATAGTCTTCATTGCCAGGAAGTGATTTTGTTTCTCCAGTAAAGCACTATTGATCCCCTTGGGACAAACTTTAAGAGCAACCAGTCATTCTGTTCTTTGAAAGAGTTCATCTCTTATTTTTTAAACATCTTTTAATATGTGCTCTCTTCTCTTTTCCAAGTTAAATAACATCCGTTCCTTCCACGATTCCTCTGAGGTATTTGTAATATTGCTTCATTTCTCCTATGGCTTTCCAATAACCTCTCCAAATCTTTATGTACCAGGGGATGAGCCATTGTTTATGTCTTGTTTCTTCTGACCTTCGGTTCAGGACTCATCTTGCAATCGGACTACCTCTAAGGGACTTTGCAGTAATTAGGAAAAGATGCTACTCTCTGGGCAGATGATTTTAAAAATGTCACCCTATGAGTTGCCATGTGATCCAACAATCCCACTCCTGAGCATATATCCAAGACAAAAGTATAATTTGAAGAGATACATGTATCCCTATGTTCATAGCAGCACTATTTGCAATAGACTAGACATGGAAACAACTTAAATGTCCATCAACAGACAAATGGATAAAGATGTGGTATATACGCACACACACACACACACACACACACACGCACACACACACACACAATGAATGTTACTCAGCCATAAAAAATAATGCTATTTTCAGGAACATGGATTGGACCTAGAGATTATCATAGTAAGTGACATAAAACAGAAAATACCATATGTTATCACTTATATGTGGAATCTAAAACTTGACACAAATGAACCATCTGTAAAACAGAAAGACTTGTGGTTGCTAAGGGGAAAGGATGGTGGGGATGGAAGGATGGGAGTCTGGGATTAGCAGGTACAAACCAGTATATACAGGATGGATAAACAATAAGGCCCTACTGTATAACATAGGGACTGTAGTCAATATCTTGTTATAAACCATAAGGGAAAAGAATATGAAAAAGAATATATATATATATATATATCTGAATCATTTTTTCTGTATAGCAGAAGTTAATACAAGATTGTAAATCAACTATACTTAAATAAAAATTTTTTTTAAATGTTCCCCTCTGGAGAGGCCAGTTAGAAGCGGGATCTTGATAGTGAATAAAAAGGTACTCCTTGCCTGTTTCTTGTCAGGCACCTTCATATACTGAACAAACTGAGAAACCACACCGGCAGCCTTGCCTTTGAGACACCTGTATTATACAAAAAATAGGATTTTTTTTTGCATAATATCTAGGTATTATAGAGCACTGTTCTTTTGGAAATCACATTCTTTCATCTTTCTCTCTCCCCCCTTTTTTAAAAGTGTAACCCAGTGTCCAAGATGGTACAGTAGGAAGATCCTAATCTCACCTCCTCCCATGAGCGCAATAAAATTAACTATTTATAGAGTAACTATTGATGAGAAAGACAAGAATACTGGAAGAAAGGATATTCTACAACTAATGATAAAGATGGAACCATAGTAAGATGGGTAGGAGGAGGAGAGACATGGTATGGTCCAGACCCATAATGTGGGATGAGCGACCCACACGATTGCAGAGGTTTTCCCTAAGAAGGAGTTGAAGCTGCACGTTGGGCTCCTCAGCCCAGGGGTCCTGCACCAGGAAGAGGAGCCCCCAGGTCATTTGG
Source organism: Bos indicus x Bos taurus (assembly GCF_003369695.1). Taxonomy (NCBI): domain Eukaryota; kingdom Metazoa; phylum Chordata; class Mammalia; order Artiodactyla; family Bovidae; genus Bos; species Bos indicus x Bos taurus. The sequence continues at coordinate 13,266 of NW_020867503.1, read as the reverse complement.
CTTTGAAGGGCAATGTGGCTTTCTTTCAAAAAACCCAGAGGGATGTGGAAAATAGAGACGTCACTCTTAAAGGGCACCCGCAAAATTTCACACCTTCCAAAACTCAGGGCAGAAGCAGTCATTTGAAAGAAGTCTGAGTAAGACCCATGTGCTGAACTTGGAGAGCCTCCCAGAGAGGTAGGAAGCAATTGGAGCTCACCTTGGAGACATAGACAGTACTGGCAGTCATTCTGAAAGCTCTGCTGCTGCTATTTCACTTCAGTTGTGTCCGACTCTGCATGACCCCATAGACGGCAGCCCACCAGGCTACCCCGTCCCTGGGACTCTCCAGGCAAGAACACTGGAGTGGGTTGCCATTTCCTTCTCCAATGCATGAAAGTGAAAAGTGAAAGGGAAGTCACTCAGTCATGTCCGACTCTTAGTGACCCCCTGGAAATCAGCCTACCAGACTCCTCCATCCATGGGATTTTCCAGACAAGAGTACTGGAGTGGGGTGCCATTGCCTTCTCCATCTGAAAGCTCATTCTACCACAAAGACACTGGTTCTAAGAAGTGCAGTTTTGGAATCCTCCTTGTAGTGTATTAGTACCAGGATCTGACCCTATCCACCAGCCTGTTAGCACCAGTACTGGCACACCTCAGGGCAAACAGCTAGGCAGGCAATACTTAGTCCTGCCCATTAGCAGGCTGACTCCAGCTATGGGATGCTTGGTCCCTGCAGCCAGAGACCCTGGGCCCTGACTCTGCCCAACAGTAGGACAGCCTAGCACCAAGACGAGCCTCACCCATCAGTGGGCAAGAATAGCCCAGGGATCCAGTGGGTCCTAACCCTGCCCATCAGCAGGTAAACAGAAGGTCCAGGACCACTGCAGGCCAACAGTTTGCAATGTAAGAACACAGCTCGCCCACCAGCTTACTGGCACCAGCTCCTAGACATCTTGGACCATCCAGCCAGTTGCCCTGGGACTCAACCCCACATACCAGCAGGGTGACATGAGGTTTAGGACACTGAAGGCCCTGCAGCCAGTTATGTTAGGAACCAGATTCACCCATCAGTGGCCAACACTAGATCTGAGACTCCTGGCCACACAACAATACACCCCAGAACCTGGCTCTGCCCACCAGCACTAACCCCAGAACACCCCAGGGCTTTGTAGGCAGCCACCTCACATCAGGCAGGGTAACCAACTAGATCAGGAAATCTGTCCCTGCCACATGCTCGTGCATGTGTATACATACCCACATGCACACGTGTGTGTGCACGCACACACACAGAGCTCCCAATACTTTCTTGGTGATCTGTGCTATATTTAAAATGGATAACCGACAAGGACCTGCTACATACAGCACATGGAACTCTGTCCAGTGTTATGTGGCGGTCTGGATGGGAGGGAAGTTTGGGGTAGAATGGATACATATATATAAAAGTTAAAAAAATATGAAATGAATCCACAGATCACCAAATATTTTAGGAAAGCAAAGAAGAAGTCAGAGAGCAGCAATTAAAAGTGAGATAAGAAAACTATTGCATCCATGAAATAAGACCAATAAAGAGCTCTTGAAATCTTGAAAAACATGACAGCAAAACTTCAACAAGATGTTTAGGAGATATAGTTGAGGAAATCTTCCAGAATGTAGAATAAAAAGACAAAATAATGCAAAAGTAGGAGAGAAAACATAAGAAAAATAGAGAATCAATCCAAGAATCTTAAAATCTGACAATCAGGAATTCCAGAAAGAGAAGTCGTAAGAAAGGGAAGGATACCATCACAAACTAACCACTATAATTTCCCAACCCCTAAAAGACTTAAAGTTACAGATTCCAAACTAGACCATAAAGTTATATGTCAGAACTCATCACTGTGATAATTTTAGAACTTTAGGGATAAAAAGAAGATCCTAAAAGCTTCTAGAGAGGTTATAGCTGATGGGTCAGCAATCAGAGTTTAAATTTTTCAATAGGAACTTGAAAAGCTAGAATACAGTGAAGTAATGTTATTTAAAATACTGAGGATACATTTCTTCCACATCAGAGTTCTACACCTACCCAAATGTCAAGGTAGATTATAAACATTTTCAGACATGAAGGATTTAAAAATATTCATCCCTTTTACTCATTTTCTCAAGAAACTACTAGAAACCACCACAATTAGAAAATAAAGGAGAAAAACTAGACATGGGAGTCAAACCAAACGAGAGAAGCAAAGTAAATTTCTAGAACTAAGGCAGTGGGAAATCACAGACGATGCTTATGTAACAGCCTAGAAAGCAACTAGTCTGGGCTGGAGCAAAAAAGGAGGAGGGGTTCAGGAGGAATGTCCCAAATCAAAATGAAACTGATAACTTACCTAACATATTGACAATTTGACAGGAATATAGTTCTAACAGACAATTTAAGGAAAAAGCCTAACAAAATATGAGGCAATGATTAAGTCCAATTTTTGTTTGTTGGTTCTGTCGCTCAGTCCAACTCTTTGTGACCCAATGGTACATTAGTACTAGCATAACAAGGGTTTCCCAGGTGGCTCAGTGGTAAAGAATCTGGCTGCCAATGCAGGAGACACAGGTTTGATCCCTGGGTTGGGTAGATCCCCTGGAGGAGGAAATGGAAACCCACTCTAGTACTCTGGCTGGCAAAATCCTATGGAGAGGAGTCTGGGGTATGGGAGGGTAAAGTCTGTGGGGTTGCAAAGAGTCAGACACAACCAAACACAAAAGAATCTGTTATGAAGAAAATTTACATTACCATAAAGCAAATACAAATTATTCATTTAACCCAAATGTTGTCTCAGGGGAGTGGGAACAGGGTGGGGAACCACAGTCTCAGGAGACCTGTGGCTTTTTAAGATGAATCTTATAATAACTATTTGACTCCTTCAACCAGGCATGTGTTTGACCAAAATCAAATTAAAGAATACAGCTTTGCAGAAAGTGTTCACCATGTATGATTTTTTAGTGATGTCTAAAATAACTATAGGGCCACTGCTCCATCAACTGCCAGAGCATCAGTTCTCAACTTTTTTTCCCTCTGGACACACAGACAAGTGGTACCTTCACGTGGCATAATTCCATGGATGTTCCCATTATTCTAACTTTAACATAATGTTTCTCACCTGCCTAAGAAATTATATATCAGAATATAAGTAATGAGGAAATAATATTACAGGACAAATTTGGACAGTGTTTAATGTATCAAAATTTACTATTTACAGTTATCCCAACTTGAGCCATTTTAAATAAGTAGTTAACATACCACAGGACTGATCTCAATATAATCATGTGTCACAAGCTAAATTTGAGAACCATTGGGTTATAGTAGGATTCCCAAACTCAGATGTCAACCAGAGTCAGGTAAGAGAAGAAGTTGTTAGGTAATTAGAATAGGAAAAAGGAATCCAGAATGGCAGTGGTTAAAAGGCAAAGAAGGGAAAAGCCCGTGAAAATAAAACAGGGAAGGTTCGAGGACCTCAGGTAAAACAAACAGCCCTCCTGGCTAGCCCAATTTACATAGGGCAGGCCCAGGGGGAGGAGGGAAAAAACATATAAAAAGAGGAGCCAAAATTGAGCTGGGGGCTTCTCTTCATGTCTTTTGGGCTGATCCAGCCTCACACCTTGAGGATGTATTTTCCTTTGCTTTCTAAATAAAACTGAGCTATAACACTGGTCTGTCCATTGCTTCAAATTTTTGCTATGGTGAGACAGAACTGAGGAAATAACACACTCTCCTGACAAAGTAAACCATGTAAACCTCTCACTTTTCCTTTTCCACACTTCATAGAGTCATGGGACGAGAGAACTTCTTTTTTTATTGTAAGAGAAGTAACAGAATCTGTGTGGTATTGAAAGATAATTGATCCTTTACCTTAACATCTGGTAGAGGCAAACTGCAGAGGAAAAGCCACTTACTTCTACAAAAAACCACTACTCAGCACCAATCAATAACCATGCTGGAATAGAGGTATATTCTCATCCCATCTCGACTCTACCTTACACATTTACATCCTAATGTGAGTCCCTTGTTATCCAAGATGTAAGTCACCATAGATGTGCATCATGTGATTCATATATCGAAGACAGTCCTGATTTGCAAAATGACTCTCCCTTTCAACTTATAAACCATGAAAATGTCCTGGAGAATGCAACATTTCAGTGTACAAAGTTCACCTTCAAGATGGATTTTCAAAACTGGGAAATACATACAAATTTTTTATCTAACCATGTACTTAAATCTTCAGTGCAGAAAATCAGATGATCACATTTGTTATCTAATTCAATTGCAGAGTTGAATAATTCTTTTTCTTATTAGGCCATGTTGTGCTACTTGGACTAAGCTAATGCTCAGTGATTACATGGGGTTGAGATCATAGATATTATACTTTGCAATTCCTTTCAAGGAATTGTTTCCAACATAAGGAGATACTATCATAGCAGAAGTTCAAACAGTATTTCTGCTATGATAGTTCTGATTCTCCAGCCAGATGCTGTCACTCTCTCCCTGACCCTCCTTGGACACCCTTCCCTTATCCTATGAGCACATGGTTAGAGTGCTCCATAAGAGCAATTTTATTTATGTTATCTTCATCCTGACTTGTCTTTATATCAAGGTCTCACCCTTCCTACCAGTCTCAGAGGAGGGGATATCTGTCCTTATGTCTAAAGACCACAATCTTTATTTCCTCTGGGCCCCATCCCCACAATCATCCTTCTTCCACATTGCGAGTGCCCCCTTGTGTCTTCACCCATGTCCAGGGTCCCTGTGCCTTCAAACAAAAGTAAATAAAGGTTTCATTTTACCCTATTCCTTCTTCTAGTACTGCTCAATCTCTTCCTTCCCCTTCTCATCCTTTACCTTTCTTTACATTAACCCTCCTAGGATTACATTAACCCTTCTTGCCTTTCATTTGGCTCCAATTATGACAATAGTCTGGAGAAGGGAATGGCTACCCATTCCAGTATTCTTGTCTGGAGAATTCCCGTGGACAGAGGAGCCTGGCAGGCTACAATCCATGGGGTCACAAAGAATCAGACATGATTGAGTGACTAACACACTTTCATGACTATAGTAATGGAAATAAGTAACTCTTATTAAACTCTTATTAAACTTAGTTTTCAAAACACTTTCATAAACATCTGTCTTTTGAACCTCACACTAACCCTGTGAAATAAGTAGGACAATAATTATCTTCCCTTTATAAAAGAAACTGAATTTCTGGGATATTAAGACATTTACCCAAGGTAATACAGTCAGTAGGTGGCACAGGAATTTGAACTGGATTCACTGAGTTGTGGTCCAGTGACTTTCCACTGTTCTATTACTTCTGAGGCTGTCAATTCCAAAGCTACTAGAGATCTCCTTGTCAATGCCAATTATATATATATATATATATATTTTTTTTTTTTTTTGGTCCTTTTACCCTTTGGTTTTTTGGTTGTTGTGGTAGTGATGGTTTGCAATTTTTTTTTCTTTTGCCTTTGACTAATATTTAAAATCCTTAAAACCATATTTGTTCTTTTAAAATCTCTTCCCTTAGGTTTCAGGATACTTCAATTTTTAGATTCTTTTTCTAGTTCATTAATCATTTTTCCTCTTTCTCCTCTTCTGTACCCCTTTTCCAGATGTAAAAATTTTCTAATACTCAACTTTCACTTTTTACTTTTTAGGTCTCTTCCTTGTGAGTTCATGGTTTTACACAGATGACTCCATGTCTGTTTCTAAATTAGAAGCTTGAAGATATTTAAATTTGCCTAGCTTTTCTTCTCTTAGGCTGCCTTTCACTAAGTTCTGCTGTCTGTCTGCTCTTTCTGTCCTCATTACTACCACCACCTCCAGGAGCTCACTACCCCCTCATGACTAGATGATCTTCCCTACAAAATTTCAACACCCTATCCAGTTTTCCTAACAATGGCCATTTTAATTCTTTCCTTTCAGTCACCTTGCACACTTCTGCCAAAATTCACCTTAATAAAATGTTTCCTTAGTGGCACTATCTCCTCAAGTATATCCATACAGCCAAGCATGATCTAAGTCCGTCTATGTAAGGTTCTTTGATGAGGATACAGTCAGTCAGTTTAGTCGCTCAGTCATGTCCGACTCTTTGCAACACTATGGACTGCAGTATGCCAGGCTTCCCTGTCCATCACCAACTCCTGGATCTAGCTCAGACTCATGGATACAAAGTTACTGCTTAAAGTGGCTCATGTGATAAGTCCTATTACTATCGAGACTTATAGGGTGTAGACATGGAAGAGATTACTGTCAGAAGGAAATTATCAACCAAATGGGCAGGGGAAGGTGAAAGGAAGCAAGAACACATGTACTTAGGCACAGGGTAGGGAAGGAAGTTATCTTGAGGGTAGATTCAGGTTAAAGGTGGGGGTAGCCAGTCTATGGTCTTAGATCCTATTCTTTGAGGTACTAAAACAAGACAGAAAAAAATCTATATTTAGCAGAATGGCCCTCAAGGAAGGGACCATATATGGTTAGAGGAACTGCTCTGATAAGCCACTTGAGGTGGGGATGAGGGAGTGGTAAGACTCTCAAGGGGTGGGCCTAAGACTTCATAAGGATGAGTTGATTAGTTGCAGGTTCTGTGTGATTAGGGCTTCCCTGGTGGCTTAGAGGTTAAAGGGTCTGCCTGCAATGCAGGAGACCTGGGTTTGATCCCTGGGTCTGGAAGATCCCCTGGAAAAGGAAATGGCAACCCACTCAAGTATCCTTGCCTGGAGAATCCCATGGATGGAGGAGCCTGGTGGGCTACAGTCCACGGGGTTGCAAAGAGCCGGACACGACTTCACTTTCACTTTCTGTGTTATTAAAAAGAATAGGCAATGTTGGAGCAGAACAAGTTGGTCAGAACAAAGGCAAGAGGTAAGAGTCCTGCCACTAGAGAGCCTGCTTCCCTGCTTCTCCCACACACTGCTGATGTATGTTGACCAAATAATGGTTTGCAGGAGCAACTGGTTACTACCCTATCTGAGATGCTTACATGTCTCAGTGGTGCACTGGATCAGAAATGTTAAGATGTTTAGGATGCCTAGAGTTGAGGGTATTATGTAGTGGAATGCTGATAAATATTCAATGATTGAGTCTCTGGAAGAAAAAATAAAAACCCAACTAATTTCTAGTGTTTGCTGGTGTCTATGGAAAGCGATGACAAACCTAGACAATGTGTTGAAAAGCAGAGACATTATTCTGATGACAAAGGTTCATACAGTCAAGGTTATGGTCTTCCCAGTGGTCATGTATGGTTGTGAGAGCTGTACAATAAAGAAGGTGGAGCACCGAAGAATTGATGCCTTTGAACTACAGTGCTGGATAAGACTCCCGAGAGTCCCCTGGACAGCAAGGAGATCAAACCAGTCAATCTTGAGGGAAATCAACTCTGAATACTCGTTGGAAGGACTTATGTTGAAGGTGAAACTCCAGTATTTTGGTCATCTGATGTGAACAGCTGACTCATTGGAAAAGTACCTGATGCTGGGAAAGATTGAAGGCAGAAGGAGAAGAGGGCATCAAAGGATGAGATGGCTGGATGGCATCACCAATGGAATGGACATGAACTTGGGCAAACTTTGGGAAATGATGAGGAGCAAGGAGGCCTGGTGTGCTGCAGTCCATGGGGCTGCAAAGAGTCGGACATGACTGGGTGACTGAATAGTAACATGGTATAAATACTTCTCCATGGCTGATTTCAAGCCACCAGCATGACATGTGACATCACTAAATGTGGAGCTGAGAAGAGATGTGCACAGTCTGTTCACGCAAGTTCTTGTGCCCTAGCATACCACCAGTTCATGAGTGTGGCTGGGAAAGAGGCGAGAAAAGTCAACTGAACTGAATCACGGTGGAACTAACATGCCAAGTTTTAAACTGCAGACTTTATCCCATGCTAAAGGGAAGCTATCAAAGGTTTTAAAGCAAGGGTAGAATACGCTTATATTTGAAATTTAGGAAAAGTCTCTCCAATGGATCCAAATTCATTTTTCCCTTATCATACTCTAATCAAAGCATATTCACACACATATTTTTAAAATATGCCTAACAAAAGGTTATTATCATAATCATGAAAATTTCTTTTCAATACAAAATTTAAACTTCTTTAAAAAATTTGGAGGAAATAATACTAATAGAAAATTTGTTTTAAAATGTTCAGTAAGCATATTGGAAGTTTTATGGTCACTAGTAATAATAAAGCAATTTCAAATGATGATATGCCATTTCATATGTTAGACTGAAAGCTATTTAAAAGGAGGGCAATTACCAGTGTTAGCAAAGGTAATGGGAGATGACAATTCTCATACACTGTTGATTGAACTGGAAATTATCAAAAAGTTTCTGTAGGGCTGTTTGGTAATATATATATGTGTGTGTGTGTGTGTATAAATTTTATATGTAAATGTAATGTAACTGACAAATAGGAATAATTCTGTGTCAGGACTTACACTTCTAGGAATTATCCTAAGGAGAGAGTCTTATAAATTCTATAAACTGCAGCACTGTTTTTAATAGCAAAAAGAAACTGGAAATAGCATATAAAGGTAGGTGATTGGTTCAATTTTATATGCCATATGTCTATATTGTACTACTAACCATTAAAAATACAATGTAGCTATATTTTTTTATATAGAAAATGTTTCTAAACTCTAATTGTTATTAAGTGAAAATCAGGTCATATAATACATTCATAAATACACATTTTGAAAGAACATACAAAGAGTAATGATTATGCATGAGAAAGAGTATAAAGATTTTTAATTTTCTTATTTGTATGTTCTATTTTTTATATAATGAATATAAATTACTTAAGTATATTATCCTCTGAGCTTTAACTATTTGTCAACATAAGTAATAGTCATATAGTGATTCTGTTTCTTCCACAAAATTGATATCTGTACGTTATTTACTTCAGAGCAAACACTTATATAATATGTGACTATATACCGAGGAATATTCCAAAGGATATCTAAAAGTAAACAACTCATTGGATCCTTACAATAATCCTATAAGCTGGGTACTGTTATTATCCCTGTTTTACTGACAAGGAAACAGAAGCACAGTGAATGAGTAACTGCCCAAGGTCACACAGCTGGTAATTAATAAAGCTGACATTCAAACCCAGGCAGTCCAGTTATAGTGACAGAGCTCTTTACCATCATACCATACCGATTCACATCGAAACTGATTTATAATTCCTTACCTGAGGATTAGGACTAATAACATTACCTATCACATGGGCTTGCCATTGGGTATAACTGAAATCAACCATGAAAGAACTTAGTTTAATGTTTGGCACATTAGAGTTAATTAGTGCTAGGTATTGAAGAGAAAAATGGTAACAGTACTACTCAGACCTCAAACACCACCACCAATTCAACTTTATTTATTCCCATGCTGCTCCAAGACATACTCTCTGCTTTATTTCAATGAGTCCCTTAAATACACCAAACTCATTCCATGTCATGCTTATGACATGAGCATGAGTTGAAGTTTCAACTCATGCTGTTGGTCTCCCTTAAGTCAGGTGACTAGACTTATCCAAATCACATTGGGTCTTGAAATCCTAGCTCAGGTCCTCTCTCCAATTATTCCAGCACTTTATTATATGACACTATTTAATAAAAATGAGGCAACTGATATATAATTATCTGCTTGTTTTTCTATCCAACAATACAGCAAAGCTTTGAGAAAGCAAGGATGAATGTCAGAGCACTTATTCCCTGAATCCCTTTGGTTATCTCCAACCCCAGTAGGATAAGACCTAGGTATTTAACATATAGTTGCTTCACCTTTTCACTTAGTCATAGGAATATACCCATAAAAGTAGAAATTGACAACTTATCTAAGTTTCCTAGCAGCTTCTTTCCAGAAGAAAAAGATAAATCATAATATTAAAATCAGGAGACAACTGACAAGCAAATGCAAATCCAGGTAAGCATATACAATTTATAATTGCTACTAATATATAATATATTTGGAGAAGGCAATGGCAACCCACTCCAGTACTCTTGCCTGGAAAATCCCATGGACAGAGGAGCCTGGTGGGCTGCAGTCCATGGGGTCGCTAAGAGTCGAACATGACTGAGTGACTTCACTTTCACTTTTCACTTTCACGCATTGGAGAAGGAAATGGCAACCCACTCCAGTGTTCTTGCCTGGAGAATCCCAGGGACAAGGGAGCCTGATGGGCTGCCGTCTATGGGGTCGCACAGAGTCGGACACGACTGAAGTGACTTAGCAGCAGCAGCAGCAGCATAAACATTTATTGGATGTCTTCTTTGTGCCAAGCATTGTACCAAATGGTGTATAAATACTATAGATCTTGCTCACAAACTCTAGTATTAATAAAAATGGTCTTTCTTATAAAAATGGCAGATGATAAAGTTTAAAAAATTGCCTGGTAGAGCTGAGAATCAAATATAGTTTGATCTGATGCCAAAGTATCTTTTTTTTGTATATCTCCCTTCCTCCCATGTTCTTTTAAAAGGTTGAAATTTAGGACTTATTTTTCTATTTCTTCAAAATACCAATGAAGACTACCTAACCTGTCCAAATCTGCCTTTTAGAAAATTAGGGTCACTATAGAGCACTATATTTCAGATATTCTCCCAGGAAATTTAGTTATAATAATACCAGAGACTCTTCCTTTTAAGGGAATCCTTCATTAAAGACAGTCCCACATCCTGGCTGTTACCAGGAAGCTCTTTATATCTATGATTATTAGAGTTATTAGGGATTCCGAAGAGCACAAGTTGTCCTGCGGTCAAGAACAGAATGAAAGTCTAAGATGACTTTTTAGAAAAAGTGTATCTTGTGAATAATGATGGTGAAACCAAAAATACTATCACTGAGGTGGTCCCCAGAGTCTGTTCTATGGATGTATGGATGACTTTATAATCCCAGTATTTCAACCTAAGGCACTGAGCTGTAAATAGAGGCAGAGGAAGTTAGAGGGAAGAGTCCAGGCAGCCCACAAGAAAGTTGCTGATTCCCTCTCTGAGTGCATCCCCCCCCACTTCCACGATGTGTCCTCACATCCCTCAGCCCTATACCCTGAGCCACCCCTGTACCACTTCAGCTGGATTCTCCCCAAACTAAGCAATTACATGGAACAGATCGCAAAACTTTTACTTTCTTAATATGGAAACTTCTGATAAGAGACCCATATTTCTGATAATCATCAACAGGCCATAAACAGATATAGCCTGCACTTATTAATAACTTTCACCATCTTCAAACCACATTTGTAAGTCTGAGCTCATTACAAGTTGATTTTCCACATCAGGAAATGTGTATTTCCTCACTCTATTTGCTTTGCACTTTTTCTAAGATGTCTTGATGTAGCACTAAATGTTTTAATATGAAATAAATATTTCAGGAAAAAGGCAGCTATTTTAAAGATGTGGCTGTTAGTTTTATGTGATACGAACTTTTCCAAGTTTTTTTTAAACTTAAAAATCCTTGTTACATGGTTTTTATTATTTGAGTAAATTTTATAATGAATATGATAATATTCACTAATTTTTCTATAGAATATGTAATAGGCATAATAGAATATGTAATTCATTTTCATGCAGTTAAAAATTCATTAGAGATTGGCACTTTAGGACTTAAAATCTTTTCTAAAAAATAACCTTTGTAAAAATCCCCAAAAGCCTTCCCTCCTCCTTCACAAATGTTGGCTTTTGTTATTTTTATAAGCTGCATATTGAATTTCCCAGGCTGTGTTTCTGAACAGCAATCTACTGAAAAAAAAGTGCAATTATTTTTTTTCACTCAAACATGCATTTGAGAGAAATGAGTAGATCAGATAAAGAGCTGAGATGGCTATTCAACTCAACCTTGAGTCACTCTGTCTCTTTAAAAAAAAAGGGTGGCAAATCAATACCAAACCAATAATAACTTCACATTTGTGGGAAGCAACATGAATGGCTCTCCAAAATATTGAGACACATCCAAGTACATTTTCGTAGAGCTGATATTTATCAGAAGTCATTGCCCTCAAGCAGATGCTCCCTTTCCATTGTGCTCCTGTCACAATGACTAAGATCTTATGACAGACAATTACAGCATCTGCAGTTAGCAGCCTTATAATCAGCACCATTATTTAACGATTGGTGCAATAAACTGACTCCTGTTACTGTTTCATCAGATATCAGTCAGTTCTGGCCATTTTCTTCAGCTCCCAAATCACAGTATGGTGCAGGCACTGCCTTTTAATGGCTAGGCAGAAGCAGGAGCATTTTCACAATTTTTTACAGACTGCTGAGGGAAAGAAAAAAGCAACCAATTACATGTACGTTCGGTTGCCCTCTCCTTTGAGATGCCCATGTATGTCACTGTCTCTATACAGTCCTAAACCTCTTGTAGGAAGGAAAAAAAAAAACAACTAATTTTTTCTTTTACTGTAAAGACTTTATATTTTTTAAAAACAATAAAAACTTTTTGTCTTTCTAAATTCTCTGTTTAAATTTGCATATCTTGTCCAAGTATAAAATGTTGGTTTACTAGGTCCACTGTTTCTTCTTATAGGATGGTTCAGCTTGCCTTTTACAACTGGAAAGCCAGCTATTATCCCTTGAAATATTTGTCAGGGAGCAAGATTTTCCCCCAAACTCTGTGAGGCTTCATTCAGTATTATAGATACAACGGGTTAAGCTTTTCATCAGTCAAAATCCTGGCACATAAGAGATGTCATATGTGTGTGTTTAGCAGTCACTTATATACTAAGGAATTCTATCCTTTCTAAATATACATCATATGTACCATTTAAAGTCCTTCCACAAGAAAATATCCCAGATTTGTGTACAGCATGGGTGGTAGGCAACCAATTCACAGGTTATTTGGAAGACAAGATTTCAGTTTAATGTGGGAAGTGGTATAAAGATGTGAATTTACTGTCAACATAGAAAAGCTTATGAAAGCTTCTATAGATGTGCAAGTGTGAACTTCTAGTCAAATTATTTAGAGGGGGGAGAAAAAAGCCAGACCTTTCTGATTCCTATCTTTTGTCACTTTTTCCAAAACCACAAAAGCTAAGTTTCTCATTCATGTCAAAAAAGCATTTCATCCAATGACTTTCATCATATATGGGTAATACAAGACAAAAATACTGATGAAGATGCCTTTTGTAATGTAAGCTCTATGTTCCATTCACAAAGTTACATGCTCCTCTTAAGAAAAATACGACACTGAAGATCAAACTAATGGATTCTTTTAGTTAAAAATATTAAGTGGGCCCACATTTCCCTTCCAAAAATATGCATAAG